>NW_017728994.1:7449077-7451441 GCF_001723915.1 Gavialis gangeticus | reverse complement strand
AGCGGCCGCTTGGGGCTGCGCTGCGAGCGGGAGCTGCCCGCCCCGACGGCTGCTCGGCCTCTCGCTGCCCCTCAAGATCCCCTCAGGCTGGGCTGGGAGCGGAGGGACAGGGCGCCCCGGAGCGGGGAAAAGTCCGGGCTAAGGGCAGAGGGAAGGGGCTGGCTGGGGCGGAGCTGAGGTGAATTGCTTGCCAGGCCACCAGCTCCCTGCCCCAGCTCAGACTCCTGCCACCCTCCCTGCTTGAAACCCCTCAGCCTGGAGAGCTTTGGCCACCCACTTCCTCCTTCCCAGCCACAGACCCCCCCCAGCCAGCTCCTGTAAAGGTCATGGGATTTACTGGAGAAAGGCTGGGGCCTTTGAGGGGAGACAGCCAGCCCCTCACCATATTAAACCCTGTGTGGGCACTGAAGGCCTGGGTATCCACTTTTTTTTGCCATCTCTAGCCCCCCAATCTGTGGCTAACTCTCAGCCATGGATTGTACTGGTGTTCTCCCCACCCCAGCACAAGGGTGTGTGTCCCAGTCCTGCTCAGGGTATAGGAGTGCTGGGGGATCCTTTGCAAGGAAAGGCACTAAGAAAAGAGGTTTGATGTGGATCTCTTCTTAGTAGTTCTCAGCCTACCTGTCTGTTCAAGGGACCTTTCCCCAAGACTCTGCAGACACTGGAGGTGTTCATTTCCTTTGCCCTGTCACTGGCTGGGCACATCATGGGATGCCTCTGTGTCTACCTGCAAATGCAGTTCTTCTGCAAAGTCAACAGGAGTTGGAGGAACAGGACACTTTAGCATGGAGAGAGATAGGCCCTGCCATTACACAGTCAAGAAAATGTAAAAGACCCAGTAGGTCACCTCGTTTATCTTCCCAGGTAATACAGGTTGTTCCCTGAATTCTCTTCCTCCTTTGCAATGTAGTTCAAAATGGCTTGGGTGACTTCACTCTACTAAAGCTCTACCAACATTTTCTCCTTCATAATTTCATCTCAGTACTTACATTCCCCTGCATTACATGAAAAAAATGAAGAAATTCCAATAGGAAAAAAGATCATGAAGCTTTGCTGAAATGCTCTTCATAGATTGCATATAGCAGACAAGGACATGCAACTAACAGATAACTAAATTAGGTGTTAAGTGTCTCTGGCTTTAGTTCTTCCTACATAAAAAGCCATAAAACTATACACTTTAAGTGTAAATTCTTGATAGCAGCAAGAGAATGAGCCTGACACATTGTGGGATCTTTGCATAAAACTACAGTTCCAGTAATAATTGGAAGAGATCATTTTAACTGATAGGACTTAGCTCTCTAGTTAATCCAATAATAAGTTGGAAATTTAAAAAGCAAATCAGTTTATTAGCCCTATCTGTCCATCTCTCTAATTTACCTAAAGAACAAATTAATCTCTTCTGTTGCAGATTTTTCACTGTTACTTTGAAGTATGGCAAACACTGCAGGATTCCAGTAAAGGTCAATATCCTGCTACTCGCAGACACAGTTAACTAGAGAAGTAGCATGAGCACGTTTGTCTGCCACAATCAAAAAACAGGATTAGTTTTTGTTTTAAAAACCTTGCCAATGTCCCTTCAGTCACCTGAGTAACACTGAAATCATTTTATATTTATCTAAGATTTTCCATCACTGGTGGTAATTTTTGCCTTGGGCAATGTTATGCAAATTTGGGATTTGGGAGTTTAACAGTGTTTCCTACTGAAACAAGTCTCCAACTATACACATACCATAAAAAAGACAAGCAAAAACAGTATTCTCTCACATGCTGTTTCTTCATATTGATTTTACTAACTTCAAATGCTTTATCTTTGGTTTATTTTTCCATGGGCAAGAGCTAATACATACTTAGAGTTTAGATGGCAATTACTGCAGAATAGAAGAAACAACAGAAGAACAAGAGTCAAGTCTCATTGAAAAGCACATGAAATGTGTTTCCTCTGAGCAATCTACAGCAGTTCCAAAGAAACTACATTTGAACCTAGTATATTGATATTTAGCATACACAGGAAATTAGGGTGTGATGTATCACAGCTATGTATTCCATAAATTTCAATGGATATTATGATGGGAAAATAGTTATATATTAGTATAAAAGTATAAAGTATAAAGGTTCTCAGTCATTTGGTAAGATCTTTGTAGTACTCCAGAGAAAACTGAGTTTTGCTTTGGGTTAATGCAGCTCCTCACCAGGGGAAATAGGTATTATTAAATGAAAAACTAAAATCCTAAAAAGATGATAAATCAAAATAGAGTTTTGTGAGTTTTACTCCAGTACCCTGTGGACTTCTACCTATGTTATACAATCTACTTCAAAGCACAGCGCAATTGACTATATGCTCAGCAAATATTCAGAACTGGAATG
>NW_017728994.1:7447990-7449066 GCF_001723915.1 Gavialis gangeticus | reverse complement strand
AATTGACTATATGCTCAGCAAATATTCAGAACTGGAATGAGAAAAGGATGAGAAAAGGATGTGCAAATTATGACATGTTGGTGGAGCTGTACAGAGGCCAAAGGCAGGAATAGCAAAGACGAGACACCTATGTGAGTGTGATAACGCACAATACTTTCCATAACATTCCAAGCTCTTAACTTTCATACACCATAAATTCTTGTCCAAATTATCTTTAAAAAGTCACTGTAGCAGTAGTACCATTACCTTACAAGACAGTCACTTATACAGTTAAAACAGCATACCTGCCTGGTCTGGACAGTTAAAAGGGTATAAATCCTTACATAGGTATCATTTAGGAAGGAGAATCAGGAATACCGACATAATGCATCTTTGTAAGTAATAGCTCACATAATCTTATAGTCAGGGCACTCACCAGATCAGAGGCTCCTTTCTCCACCACAGACTTCTTTTGTCATGTTGGGCAAGTTACTTAGTGACTCTGCCATATTTTCCTCCTCTATAAAAATAGAGATTATATTATTTTCTTACTTCTCAAGAATGCAGTGAAAATAAATACATTAAGAATTCTGAAGGGCTCAGGTAAAAGGGTAATGGGGCCATATACTGCACCTAGACAGATAATTATTGCATCTGCCTAAGGAGTTTTACTGATGTAACTATATCAGTAGTAAATCTTACATATACAGATAGTATACAAACTGTATGCAGAAATGAGACACACTGAGGTAACTAAACTGACAAAATAAACTGTGTTAAAAGACCTTTTTATGTTCACTAGGACTTTTCTAGGTATGCAACAGATTGAATGCCGAAGTATTATCCACATGATTCAATTCACATTGCTTGAGCTGTTATACTTTTACTTCTCTTCAGTTTTGCATTCTGAAGCTCCATTGTATGCTTGCATAGGGAATATTATTTGTATATATTTTCATTATAAATAATGGTTACTGACTTGACTTTAAATCTTTTCTATTTCCAGAACTGAAGCATGCAGCTTGGTAAATGCCCCCAAGTGGCTTGAATTTCTGTCCTCAATAAAAAAAAAAAAAAAAAAAAAAAAAAAAAAAAAA
>NW_017728994.1:7427599-7447979 GCF_001723915.1 Gavialis gangeticus | reverse complement strand
AAAAAAAAAAAAAAAAAAAAAAAAAAAAAAAACCAAAAGAAATGCAAGGATGCCTGTCCTAGAAAAACCCACCCAGAAGATAGCGAAAGATGCATGCAGCAAAGATGAGACTGTAAGTGACTGATTCTAGACCAAAATAGGGAAAACTTGATTGCGTATAGGAGTACTATAAATGAAATTCACTGGTAAATACAAGCACTACTCCAGAACTCATTTCTTTGTGGGGAAGCATTGGTATCCAGCAACAATCTAGCATCAGGAACTTTGATGTATTATCAGTACTTTTCATATTCAAAGCACAAACATTAATTCTTCCTCACACACCCCTGAGAGGATTAGTAGTTAGTTAAATATTACAATCCCCATTCTGCACTAGAGAAGCTGAGACACAAAGGTTCATGATAACTGAGTCTGAAAAGACATATGTATTCATTCTTTTTTGTACAGGTCTATCAAAACGTTCACACACAACCCATTTGCAAGACAGCTGGGTAAAAATGTTAAAATAATTGATTAATTGCATTGGGAAATTTAAGCTAAAAGTGTGTTAATTAGATGCATGCTATTGTGTTTAGATGTGCTAGTATTAGTTATGGTATCCGTCCAGTTAAAGTTTCAGTAAAGCAATGGAATTAACAGCAATACACCTTAGAAAAAATGCAGTCAAACCAGAGGTAAAACTTTATCAATAAGAGATAAAGTTTTGCATATTCATCACAACTGACCTACTAAATTTCTACAGGAAGAGGTATGCCCATGTTGTGCATGAAACAGACAAAGCCTTTTGACATCTATACACATGCTCTGTGGGGGAGCGGGGTGCTTTAATTAGAGTGGCTATCAGAGCCACTCTAATTAAAGGGCCCACAGCATCCCATGTATTCAAAGTCCTGTTCTTCAAAATGGCAGCAGGGGTGCTTTAACTAAAGCTCATTCAATGAGCTTTAGTTAAAGTACCCCCATCACCATTCTGAAATGCAGGGACACTGAATATGTGATGCAGGGGCTGCTAGAGAGTGCTAATTAGCATGCTTCCACAGACTCACAACAGACTTAATTAATCAAGTCTGCTCCGATGTGTGCTAATTAGCACGCATTGGAGCAGACTTCCATCACATGTATAGATGCCCTTAAAGAACATTTTATTACTGTTCAATATATGATACACTCAGTGCCTTTCAGGCTAAGCTAGCCCTTAAAATCATAGAATCATACAAAATTAGGGTTGGAAAGGACCTCAGGAGGTAATCTAGTCCAACCTCCTGCTCAAAGCAGGACCATCCCCAACTAGATCATCACAGCCAAGGCTTTGTCTAGCTGGATCTTATAATCCTCCAAGGATGGAGATTTCATAACTTTTCTGGGTAACCTGTTCCAGTGCTTTACTACCCTCCTAGTGAGAAAGTTTTTCCTAATATCTAACCTAAACTTCCCTTGCTGCAACTTGAGACCATGCTCCTTGTTCCGTCACCTGCCACCACAGTCTAGGTCCATCCTCTTAGGAATCATCATTAATGTCAAACAATTAATTTCATTAGACTCCTAATAGGAAACTATTATCAATGTTTTACAAAGGGGAAACTAAAGCAAAATGATGATCCTTACTTAGTGGCTTGGACTACTGGAGTTCAGATATCCTTGGTTCCCACCCCTCTGCTAATGAAACAAGCTTGCTATAAAGCAATTTCTAGTATTCTGAATGGGGGGAAAATCTGAAGTTTGCATGTTAATGAAACAAAATAAATAAATACCTATTAAACGGAGCAGGACCTCACAGACATTGCACCATACAATAAATACTAATAGATGCATATAAGGAGCTCTGATGCAGATATATCCCTTTCTAGAAATGCACTTTGCATTTTCAGATCAGAATCCCTCACAGTTTTTCTGTCTTCCGTTGATCCTTGCATGTCTTTCCTACCAGACTTTCTTCCTTTTTTTATTTTTAAATGGAAGATGGTATTTGTTACAATTAATTGTACATTATAAAATAAAGAGATGCACAATAGGGCTGTGGGAACAGCAGCATTCTGCTTTGACATCTTTTTTGGTGTTTCGATGGAACAGTGTTTCATTTTGAGTTTTGTTTTGTTTCAAAAACCCTGTTCCATTCCATCGAAACAGTTTTGCTGTTTCAACGCTGTTTTGTTTCTATCAAGCTGGGGAAAGGAACTCAGCCCAACTCTGTTCCCCTCCCCAGCACTGTGATGGGAATGGGGAAGGGAACTCAGCTCAGCTGAGTTTCCCTCCCCAGCACTGGGATTGGGCTGAAGAAGAAAACTCAGCCCAGCTCATTTTCCCTCCCCAGTGCTGCAGTGGAGCTGGGGAAGGAAACTGAGCCCAGGTGAGCTCCCCTCCCTAGCACTCCAACTGGGTTTCAGGTGGCTGGGAACTTGAAGCGATCCGGCTTCAAGCAGCTGCACCGGGCTTTAAGAGGCTGGGAACCCAGCTTGGTGCAGGCCGGCGTGCCGCAGCCCCTGGACAGGGTTCCCAGCTGCTTGAAGCCCAGGGGCTGCACCAGGCTGGGTACACAGCAGCTTTCAGCCCCGTGGAACTCAGCCCAGTTCTGCCTGCCTCCTGCCACCGGGCTGAGCTCCATGGGGCTGCTGGAGCCAGCTGGAGTGCAGCCCGACATCAGGAGGCAGGAAGAGCTGGCACTGCTCTCCAATTGGCTCTGCCAGCCCCAAGGAGCACAGCCTAGTGGCGGGAGGGAAGGAGAGCCAGGGCTGTGCTCCTCCCTGGGCTGAGCCACATGGGGCTGCGTGGAGCTGCTGTGAGTGCAGCCCTCCCCTCCCCTGCTCACCACCTAGCTGGCTGCTGGCTTTGAAACTTTTGAAACATTTTGACTGGCCTCATTTCATTTCAAAGCTGTTTGAAATTGAAGCAGCATCAAAATGAAACAGCAAGAGAAATTTTGCACAGCCCTAATGCTCAATCCCCAAATTATGCCAACAAAAGTAATATTGTTGGGAGCTGCCACTGATATATTATGGCATAGCCCAGCAGTGCTCAACATTTTGGCACCACAAGCCATACAAAAGGCATGGGACAGTCTGCAGGCCAAATCAGACCCCATGCACCAGGACTAGACTCCAGGGGATCCATACTGGTCCTGCACACTGGGATCAGGCCCTGCAGACCCAACCCAGTATACAGGGCCCCGCAGGCTGGACGACATGGGGCTAGATTGGGCCTGTGAGCCAGGAGAGCACCCCGGCATAGCTAACTAACTATGCTCCTCAATAGATAGCTTCCACCCCATCAGATTGCATGAAAACCATCTGTAGCAGGACCTGGCCCCAGGGGTGGCCATGATACCTCCCAGTGGCCAACCTACTCCTGCCCCACTTCAGTTCCTCAGGTTATTCTCCCCTTTTCTACCTCACCTGCCATGCCTCCATGGATGTTATAGTTAGGGACTTACCAACATTGCAGCAGAAGTGGGCTACACAGTGGTTCCTTTAATCTTGCAGTTTCTCCCACACACCCTCTCACTGCCACTGATTGGTGAAGAGGCCTCACTGCTCACTCTGGATTGGCAGGGAAGCAAAAACCATGGTGTTAAATACAGCATGGTTTTTGCCTTCTACTGCTGATTGGTTGAGAGGCTCCAATGGCCCCATTGCTTGCTGTTGACTGGCAGAGAAACAAAAGTCACAACATATTTAAAAACTGCGGTGAGGCCCCTCTACCAATCACTGGCAGGGGAAGAGGGTGTGTGCACAGGGGAAACTGTAGGATTAAAGGAGTCACCACACAGCCCACTTTCACCACAATTTCGGTAGGTCCCTAGTTATAGTACCTAGGGAGACTACCTCCTTAACTCTCTTAGGTAGCTTAGGTGCCTGCCAGTCCTTTTCCTACAACGCCTCTCCTTAGGAGTTACTTTCCCTGCAGCAAGCTGGACCAGATTTCCTGCTTTGTCTCGGGCACTCTGTTTATATGCCCTGAAGCACCACCCCTTCTGATCATGTGGCTTCCAGCCACACACAGGGGTTTCCCCTTTTGCCTAGTGGCCAGCCTGCCCTCTGCCACAGGCTAATCCAACTGCTTACAGCCTTCACCTGCTGGCTGCCTGGAAGTAATCCTGCCCCTTAGCTGCTAATTACAGTGCAGCTAGCTGCAAGGTAATCCCTCCCTAACAGTAGCACCTATCCTTGCTGTTCCTGGTCTGTTCGCTTTCAAGCAGCTGGCCTTGGCCAGCAGCCTGCTTACACAGCAAGCCTAGCCTACTGCACCCTTTAAAGTAACAGGAGCTTCTGATTCCGTTACACCATCCCTGAAGCAGCTCCTTTCAAGTGACACATTACAGTGACTCCCTGTTTAACCACCACAATGACAAAAGCAGTGCTAGTTAGAGATATATACACTTGGCAGGATTCAATTTTTATCGCTAAACAACTATAAATGGCAATTTCACCTCACACCTACAGGCAGATGGAAAATAAAGTATTTCCACAGGTAATAATCAACATTTATAGAAAGGGGACTCTAAAAGGAAAGCTTTATCCCAGTTACTGGACAGTGAAGAAAGAGATGGAGGGACAGAGGCCAGAGACATTAAAGAGTAAAGCAATAGGCAGCCTAATAACTCATCAATTAAGCAATTAGCTGCTGCCTTACAGGTGCAGGAAGTAGGCTGGAGGCTACTTAAAAAAAACCCTTCCCAAAGCCCAGAGGGGGAAAGAGGGTAGTGTAGGGATGGGCAGTTATTTCAGGTGGAGGGCCATTTACTGAGTTTTTGCAAATCATTGAGGGCCGCATGACAGGCAGCCAGGGGCAGATAAATATTAATTTTCTAAATTTTTTAGGGGCTCCATGGGCTGGATAGAATGGCCCGGAGGGCCACATCTGGCCTGCGGGGTGCATTTTTCCCACCACAGCAGTTGTTCCCAATCTGTGGTATGCATACCACCAGCAGTATGCAGACAACCTGTCAGTGGTATGCGGCAGCGGCAGGAGGTGGCACTTGTGCCTGGTGCATGTGCCCAGTGGGGCATGGCTTTGACCACTGCAGCATATCACAGCGAGCAGTCCTCACATGCATGTGCAGCGAGTGGTCCCCACACGCACTCACCATGCACAGGAGGGAAGCCCCATGCGCTGGAGCTGCTGCCTTCCCTGCTGGGGCTGTGCAACCCTGCAGGGCGGGGAAGGCAGCCAGCTCCAGCAGGTAGGGCTTCCCTCCCATGCCCAGCAAGTGTGGAGAATGCTAGCAACAGATTGCCCAGCGGAGGATGAGCCTCTTGCTGCAATGTGCAGTGCTGGCCATAGCCGAGTCCTGCCAGGCGCCCTGAGCACCCCTGCCTGCTGTGCCATGGGGGAGGGAGTGCAGGGGGTCCCCACACCCCCCCACCCTCCATCATACCCTATAACACCCCACATATACACAACCCCCCAACATACCCTATGCTTCCCCACACTCACAGCCCCCCACACACCCTACCATACACCCCCCACCTGGTGGTACTTAAGGTTATATCATTTTAAATTGGTGGTGCACAATCTGTCAGAGTTTGGGAACCACTGGCATAGAGTATTTGAGGCTCCAGCCTGGTGACAATGGAGTCCTGCCTAGGCCAGACCAGGCCAGCTAAGCACAAGGGGCTGAGGGCAGCTGCTGCCTCTCCCAGTGTTTCCAGAGCTCTAGGAGTGTCATTACTCTCCTCTTCTGGTCCCTACCTGCCTGACACTTTCCTGATGAATGAATAGAATGATTTAAAGCAGGTATGATTTATTGATTTATGGATATTTACTTTTTATATTTTGATATGTGCTTTTATAAAGCTTTTAACAATATACTGTCATTACTAAGATTGTCTGCCCCCCACACTCAATTTCATGCAATCCTGAAATTTTAAATTGATAGAAATTGAAAAAGGCCCAATATTGTGCAATCCTGAAAAAATTAATCAATAAAATCTTAATAAATACTTAAAAATAAAAAACAATTTTTAGCAGGCAAAATTATTTAAAAAATAAAAATCAAATTCTGTGAAGCCTAGAAATATACCAGTATCCTATACTTAAAAATAAACATCAATTTTTAGCAGTCAAAATTATTTAAAAAATAAAAATCAAATGCTGTGAAGCCTAGAAATATACCAGTATCCTATTAGAACTCACTTATGCCACCCTAACTTGTTCAAATAAAGAAACTTCCAAAAGGAAAGCTTCCCAATGAAACTGAAACCGTTTCTGAAAGAAAAGGCATAGCGGGGGTGGGGGGAAGGGGACAAATTGAATTGTACACCAGTTCTCAGGTTTAATGTCTCAATGCCAAGACCCATCCTGAATTCATATATTCCTCCAGAATATTTACATTATCTCTTGTATTTACACAAAAGCCAAAGACACTTTACAAATGTATAAAGTTACCATAGTTACCATTCTGTCTTTTTATCATTAGACATTGCCCAAGCTTCCTGTCCCTCCACTGCACCAGACCCTACACATGTACTTAAACTGCAATAAACACTTGGTGCCAGAGGGGCAATTTAGGAAGACTGAGGCCATAGTGGAACAATTTGGAGGTACAGAAGGCTTAGGAGAATTGTTACAGCAAAAACTTCTAGAAAGAAGAGAGAAGTCTGGAAACTGGGTAAGCAAAATAAGGATTTGAAAGAGAGTGTCTTGTGTTAAGCATGATTGTTTAAGAGTGATTTTTAAAGTTCTGCACATGATCATCGATTTATATGAAAAATTTTACTGTCAGGTCACGGTCTGGAATCAAGTCCTGGGGTCAAATGTGAGAAAAGGTGCTGTGTGTTCTTATTTAGCTTTTACCACCTAGACCACATGGGTGGGATGTTTCCAAAATGCTAGCAATATTTTTTTTAAGTATTAATGTTCATGTTATTGTTAGGTTTCCAGGTCAACACTTCATTAAGAAAAAAGCGAATGTGGTTTAGATATGAGATATTTGGTTTTAGAGTATCTGCAGACTATGGCAGACAATAGAATTTTGCATCCCTATGTGGAAGCTATTCATTACAAGCAGAAGGGCTTTTTAAGGGAAATTTTTAGGGAAATTTGGACGGGGGTTCACTTTTCAAAGTTTAAGCCCTCATTGTTTTGTTTCTAAAGTTACCATGGGTATAATTTAAATTCTGATCTTGCAACTTCTTAGGTGTGTCTACATGTGCATTATATCATGCAGCTGCACAGGGAACAGGGTCCCCATCCCGTACCAGCACAGAGCTCCCAGCCCCAACCTTGCAATTGGGAAGCAGGGGCTGAGAGATCCTTATCTCCCAGCCCAAGCCTGATTCACGGGGCTTGGGCTGGGAGATAAGAGTCTCTGAGTGCTGGCCTCATATCATGGAGCCGGTGCTGAGAGATAAGGATCTCCCAGCCCCCTGCTTCCCAATTATGATGGCAAAGTGGGGGCCAGAAGATAAGGATCTCCCAGCCCACCATCCATCCCTCCCAATCATGATCTCGAAGCAGGGGGATGAGAGCTCCCTGCTGCCGGGACAGGTAGATATAGTCCATACCCAGGCTCCGGTGGCAGAGCCTGCCCCAGCGGCAGGTCCCAGGGGCAGGGAGCAATCTCCTGCCCTCTGCTGGCCAGCTGACCAGGAGCAGATTTGCTCCCAGTCAGGCATCTACATGAGCGTTACTGAGCAGTAACTGATCACAAGTAAATTTGCTACTTGAATTTGCAGGTAGCAAATTTACTTGTGATTAAAGCAATTCACTACACAGTAAGCATGTGCACATGTAGACTCGAATGGTTACTGTGCAGTAAACTGCTCTACTGAGTCTTGTACAGATGAACCCCTTGTGCACTAGTGAACTGAAAGGATTCCACCACTCACAAATATTAGGCAAGTCTGTACAAGCTCAGTATTCCATCTACATGCCATTAGCCATAGAAATAGAGCCTTCAACTACAAGTTCTTTGGGGCTATTTCTTCTGTGTACTGCATCATAGAAAGCATATTGATGGTGATCAATAGATGATAATAAAAATGGCATCTCAGCAATGTCAGCCAATTTCTCCATAAGGAAAGTCTATACTGGTTAAATTCTACCCATCTGTTGAAAATACAGTAAACATCATTCAGAACTAATCACACTTTATGGTGTATTCAGAGAATTCTTTTTCATGGAAGAAATAAATAGAAAATATGGGAAATACCACAATATGATACTTGTTTAATTTTTAATGGCATGCACTGTTAATTGCCATTGATCGAATGATAAAAGTATGGATTTGTGGCTGATTTAGACTGAAGTGAGGTCACTGAGTCCAGACTGAAAGTGATCAATGGCTCCATTAAACAGATGTGATGCAATGCCACCAACCCATCATACAACAGACACATACTGCTTATTATACTCGGCAACACATAGATATGTTGTCCTCTTTTGCTAGGTGTTTGACTACTGGTTGGATGACATGTATCTCAACAATCGGTTGGCTCTCCCAGTAAATTCCAGTCCAGCAATTATCTTTCCTCATCAGTATTTCAAGGATGTAAATGACCAACTAAGGTAACATCTTAAAAACTCTGAAGCTTTTGGTAATGAAAGAATACTTTAAAACTGCTACTCTGACAAAGAGACTATTAGCTTGTAAAATGAAATGAGAGTTCTGATCATCAAACTATTCTCCACAACCTTTAGTGTCACTCGTACAGAAACACAAAGTCCAAATTATGATTTTCACAGAGAAAATTGCCATTACATTTGTCATTTTGAGGATAAATAAAAATACAAAATAAAGTTGAGGAACTTTTAAAACAATGAATATTTGTGAATCATCATAAACTGCTTATCAGGTGCTTCCCCTAAGCCTTAATGTACTTGATAGAAAATGTATTTGCTGGTGCTCGAAGTGAAAGTGTCTAACTTGCTACACTTACAGCTCAGTGGGTGCATCTACGCAAGATAGAACATCACTGAAGCATCTAAAAATAACCATGAGCACCGTGACTTTGCAGTACCGGTGGGTACTGCGTAGTTATTTAGTACTTGCTAAAGCACTAAAGCAAGTACTAAATGACTGTGCAGCAGTACCATATGATCAGTCAAGGGCACATGTAGACGTGTCCAGGGAGCTGTAGCAAAAACCTGTATATCAGCCAGGCTAGTCTGAGGTCTCCGTGCCATTTCAGAAGAAAAAATGTGTTCAATTTAGTCTCCTGGACACTGATAAGTAGGGAAAAATGGAAACACAAAAGTTAGTATGCTGCCCAATCTCCCGTCTTTCCCAGGAACCCTAAGGCTACACCAGCATGAAGAAAGGTTATTAAGGTTGCTAATATTGAATCAATCTGAAACCAACTGGAAAGGATTAGTATCAACGCACTCCAACAATATGATTATAAACCACTGTTTTGGGGCCATTGATGAAGATAATATGCTCCCCACTACCCATATGCTGGCAGGGCAGGCCATAGTGTACTTAAGTCATTGCTCCCTGAAGGGCCAGCATTCAGGTTATATTAGGATGTAGGGAGTCTGTAGCAGGAGTTGAATGGAACTGGTGCAGGAGAGGGGCAATTCACCCATGAGTATCAGGGGCAATGGGGACTGTATTTACACCCTCACTGCCAGACTGGCTAAGGCCATATTGTTTTCGTTGCTTTCCCCTCCAGAATGTCAGGAACCGTACTGAGTGGGTTGGGAAGTTAGAATCATGTCATTTCAAATTCAGTAGGTATCCACTGCAGTTACTCATTGTATATGAGGTCTGATTCTCTAAAAGTAAATGTTTAATTTAGAATCAAGGGCAAGACCCTAAGAAAGCTGGAAACAGCTGAAATAGCACATGACAATGCCATTTCATATGCGCTTGACCCAGAAATTCCCAAAGGGTGTGCTATGGCACGCTAGAGTGCCAGGAGAGTGATGGAAATGAACTGCAAGATCCCCTGTGAGAGAAAGTAAATGCTCTCCTACCCCAACCAGCACTTTGAGCCAGCCATAGCTACTCCAAAAGCACCTGCAGCTGCTCCTTTTGAGGACTGCCACTGCTGCTGGCACCTTGTCCTGCCCTTCACAACTCCCAGGCAGCCCCTGCATCACCCCTCTGCCCCCAAGAACATTCCTAGTACCATGCTTTGCTGTAAGCAGGTGGGTGGACACCCCAGAGCTAAACTTTGCAGCCCAACTCATCCCTTCCACTCTTTCTACGCTCCCAAGGTTGGCAGGAGGGGCGCCAAGGGGTGGCTGTCAGCATGACAGACCCAGCAGAAGCAGCTTCAGCACCAGCTATATCAGTGATTCTCCATTTTCTTAGCTTCAAGGCCCCCCTCCGTATCTTTTCCAAATTTATATCCAGCTCAATGATTTCTTTCAACTGGGGTGCTGTGAAATTCAGAAAAGATGCAGAGGTGTTTTTTTAAACAGTAAGTCTCAATACTGATATAATTTGTTCTAGCAGGGAAATTGAATGCATTATGTGTGCGTGCACGCACACACACACACACACACACGTACACACACACCCCACCACCAATTTTAATGCAGACAAAAATGTGCCCCAGGTACACAAAATTCAGGAATCACTGTTTTAACCCTGCAGGGAAGGCAGTACCCACATAACCATCATACGAGGGAAGGCTGTTTTTTGAAGAGAAAAGAATGACAGCGGCTGTCCCAAAGAGTTGGAAATTAGGACGGAACAATGGCCTGCACAGTGCAGTTTCTTCCCAGCTAGTGTTCCCAGATGAGTTAATATATTTGAAGTCTAATTAATAAAGACTTTGCATATGGTCTTTCTCTGTCTGGAATCAGGACCATGGACTAATGTAGAAGAATGCTGTAAAGTGTACAAAATAGAATTTGAAATTCAGTTTTATAATGCAAGACATTTGTGAGTCTCATGCAGAATGACTCTATGCATAACCAGCAGAGTTTACTTAGAATCAGATCATAAGGGAAAGAAGGTTCATTAGCCAACAGTGGCTGCATCTACATGAATGGCAGACTGCACAGTTGTTACTGCACAGTCATTGAGTACTTGCTTATGCAAGTCCCAGCCATGCGTTTTTGCACAGTAGTGTACCCACATTTTTTTTTCAGATGCTACTATGCAGTAGTGTCACATCTTGGTTAGTGCCTACCAATGCTAGTGCGCAGTAGCGTCTTGTGTAGAAACACCCAGTGTTTGCAAAAACCTTAACCAGGAGTAATGCAATTACATTTTGATAATTTCTTTGACCATATATAAACAATGTATACAAGCTCTCTAGAGACCTATTGCTTCAAATAGCATCCTTATTCAACCACCATTTTTTTTAATTGACCATATTCCTGCATGGAGATATGAGAAGTTAAATTTATTTTAAAAAGTAAAAACTAAGCCAAATACATAATATACATCCCCAGACACTATTAAAAAAAATGTTCAATTTTTCAACCTTTGCTAAACCTTTACTTTTAAATCGCAAAAGCAGAGCCAGTCTGTCTTTGAATATTGTAGTTTTCTTCTTTGCTTTTAGCACTCTCCAGCTACTCATTACTAAAATAATTAACTGTGTATGGATTTATACTATTATAGTTTTAAAAAACAACCAGAACCTTGAAGCTGACGGGTACTATTTAATGTTTTGCATTGACAACATGCCATGTCTTTTTAAATTCTATTTCTATTTTAAACATTATCATAAATGCCTCCTCTCATAACTGAATAGATTTATTGTGCACATTGTTTTCTCTGAAACTCTGCTTTGCATTTTTCTAATGCACATACTGTAACAAACAAAACACTTTTCACATAGAGGATCCTATTCAGGAGCATAGTAAATGGGAAGCATCAGGAAATGATGTACCCGCCCTACAATTCTTGAAAAAGAATATCTGTTTCAGAACAGCAGGGACTCAAACAAACTATATGCTTTTATAATGAAGCCAGTGTTAAGTACCTTATCAAATATACAGCCACCTTTCTCATTCTGGAAACAGCAACTTTCAAGTATCCTCATATAGTATCCAATCCAGATAATTTTGATTAAACCTTAAGTAATCTTTAGTCGACAAATGTCTATGCTTGGAAGTGTGTGTCTTGCAATTAGTCAAGTTAGAAGACTTATTTATCTCATCAAAACAGAGACACTCATTCTCCAGAGTGTAACTGTTCTTTTGTAGCCTTTTCAGTTTCATACTGAAAACTCTAAGGAGTAGTAGAGAGTTAATTCATGGCAGAAAAGTGATGTAATTTCCATCTCTTATTTACAGGTTTGCAGCCAATCTCATTTCTGGAGTGCTTGATTATAAAGCTTTATTGGATTCGTAAGTAGTTTGGAAATAGAATTACTGTCTGAATAAAAGCACAAAAAGCTCTTATTCTAGCAGGCTTTGAGGTGTTCAAAATCAACTACTTTGGGCTGTTCTAATGTCTGGAACTGATGTGATTAATGCATGGTAGCTCTGACAACTTTTTACATACTTTTGCTTTATTATTACACTATGACGTGTCAGAGAGAGGGAAGGATTCTTCTTAAGACATACCAGTTATCTTTTTTAAGATATAAAGTTCAATCTACAGTGCAACACAAATCTGATTAAAGTAACTGTTCCAGACCTATGCAAACAAGTCCATGCCTTCCAACAATAGATCAATGTACAGCAGTAGAGCAGCAGTTTGCCAATCCTCCTGCATATTATTTTAAAATGTCTAGCTTGAGAGACTTGCTCAGAATTACCAAATCATTCCCTATATGTCAGACCTTTGTTTCTCTCTTATGGTTAACTCTTAGAAGACATCTTTGTAGTCGTATAATAAATTCCATCAGAAAATATTCCCTCACAGACCCCCACTCCCCCTCAAGGTTCAACCACTAGTATTAAATTAAAAAATATTAGTCCACTTTTTCTATTGTATGTAGAAGATACAGCCTTGGAAAAAAAATCACCATCATTCCTTGTTAAGTGTTCCATTAATAACAGTATTGTGCCACATATATACATACATATGGCATGTTTTACTGTAAACAACATTTCAAAAGTACCACTGAAATGCACCCAAAGAAACTGATTTAGCAGATTTGTCATGTATATTGGCTTTTGTTGCATGGGGGAGACAGAACATTTTTGTTGCTGGTCAGGAAGAACTCTTACATCATGCCAGCATTATTTGCCTGGAGAAGACAAAGCTAAGTCCTCAATACTTGTGAACTGGATACAAGAAAATACATTGGAAAGAGCATATGAATTTTCACTTCAAAGGAGTTTGACAGCTCTTCATAAACCTCCACCAGAGCTCAAGAACATGTGCTATTGTCATATTATGCCTGAATATTTAAAAATACAAGCATTGACAAGTTATAATTTTGCATATTAATATAGTTCACTACATCTTTACATGACAGCATGGCATTCATCTGAGACAAGCTAAGAATGCACATTGCATTAGCAAGGGGTAACATTTTTTCTTTCATATTTTGACTCCTGATCTAAAAAAGATTTATCT
The DNA here is from genome assembly GCF_001723915.1 of Gavialis gangeticus. Classification (NCBI taxonomy): domain Eukaryota; kingdom Metazoa; phylum Chordata; order Crocodylia; family Gavialidae; genus Gavialis; species Gavialis gangeticus. The sequence continues at coordinate 7,434,553 of NW_017728994.1, read as the reverse complement.
CAGTATTTGCTGCCTCAGCTGAGTAATAATTCTTTAGTCTTTTATCTGTTATTTTCTACTATTGGTATCATCCTTTGGTTAACAAATATAATATTTCCTCATAATTATCATCCTTCCACTATCATGCAGTTATAACAGCATGATAGTCAGTGTATTAGTACCTTATTTTGGAACACCACACAAGTGAATGCAACATAGAAAACTGGCATGCAAAAACAGTTCATAACTTCACAAAGTATGTGGTTTCATACAATTGCTAAAGAAAGGATATTGAGACAAAAACAAACAAACAAACCTCTCACCAAAGTATTATAAATAAATTCTCAGCTTAACACAGAGGTGGGCAAAATACGGCCCATGGGCCAAATCCAGCCCTCCAGGCCATTCTCGCCAGCCTGCAGGGCCCATGGAAAATTTAGAAAATTAACTATTATCTTCCTGTGCCTGCCTATCAAAGCTGACAAGGCACCAGCAGCAGCAGGACCCAGGAGGAGCTGGTAGTAGCGACAACAACAAGGCCTGCCTGGTTCCTCCCCACCCCACCTCACCCCCAGCCCCCAACCAGAAGCTTCTGCTTCGAGGTTTCTGGCCTGGCAACCATGGGGCTGTCCCTCTGCCATCCCTCCATTCAGGAGTAGAAACTCAGATAAAAACCGGTAGAGGGAGGTGGGGAGGGAGGATCACCAGCACAACAGGAGCCTGGCCTGGTCCGGCCCAGTGCCCATGGTTCCCAGCTGGCTTCTGCTACACCATGTGGTACCAGCCTTGCAGCTGGGAACTGTGGCAGCATGGCCGGGCCAGGTTGGGCCAGGCTGGCTCCTGCTGCATCCTGCAGTCCTGGCCATGCAGCCAGGAACTGCGTGCTATGGAGCAGCAGGTGGGCTGGGGGTGGGAGGGAATGGTGGCAGCAGGTAGGGAAGGAAGGGAAGTGGCAGGGGAAGGGGAGTGGTGGCAGGGGGTGGGGGAAGTGGCAGGGAGTGGGCAGATGGGAGCACAGGGTCCCAGGGCCAGGGCCAGCAGCAGCTAGCTGGGAACCACAGGGACCAGGCCTAGCTCCTGCTGTGTTCTGTGGTCCCAGCCATGCAGCTGGGAACTGTGTGCCACTGGGAGGTGCCCAGCTGGGCTGGCCAGCTCTGTGCCATGCCACACAGGTCCTGGCTGCATGGCACAGCATGGAGCTGGCCCAGCCCAGCGGCACGCAGTTCCTGGCTGTAGTGGTAGGAACCATGTAGTGCAGCACAGAGCCAGCTGGCCTGGCTCAGCAGCACTCAATTCCTGAGCCATCAGGCTGGGACAGGATGGGCCAGGTTGGTTGTGCAGGTCCTGATGTTGCAGCAGGGAACTGTGTGCTGCAGGGCCAGGCCTGGCCAGCTCCATGCAGGTCCCAGCATTGCAGCCAAAACCCATGGGGTGTGGCATGGAGCCAGAGGCTGGCGCTGTGCCACTTGGTTCCTGGCTGTAACACAAGGACCCGCATGGAGCCAGCCTGGCCTGAGGGCACGCCAGTGCCAGGAGCTGTGGAGAGTCCCGCACCATCAGGCTGGGTGATCTCCATGCCTCCCCATGGGGTTTCTGGCACCCTAGCTGTGAGCCCTACATGAAGGCACAGAGCCAGAGTTCTGTGAGCCTCACAATGCAGCTGGGAACCACATGGTGCCCTTCCCCACACTCGCACACACGGACACACACAGGCCCCCACAAACCCCATACCCAAAGCCCACATACACACACATCCACACATATACACCTACAGCAACCTGAAAAAACCCCATACCCACATACCCATCCCCTGCCACATCCCTCCACATGCCCCCACAGCCCCCCCCATAATGTACAAGAGCAAGACTTCATTTTAAGCTATTATGCAATCACCTCTACATACACAACAAAACACACACAAATCAGGACAAAAATATTTTTTGAAATAAAATTAGAATATGTTATTGTAGATGTCTGATTTTTAGTATATACATTAGTTTTTTTCAGTTCCAAGATGGTAGTTCTCCCCCTGTTCCAAAAGGAGTACTTCCAGGGCAAGGGGACAGATTTCCAGTGGCAAAGGTTAGGAGTTAGGAATTTCTGGTCCTAAGATAGCAACCAGGGAACGGGGGGGCAGGGCTACCCTTGTGGCCCTCTATAGCTCACCAAAACTCATTAAACAGCCCTCCAGCCAAAATAATTGTCTGCCTTGGCTTAAAATCTACTAAATCTGCACAAGTTTTCTATTAGATCAATGTAGTTGACTGTCCTGTACCCGAGATGATCACACGCATGCACCCTCGTATCACAACCCATCGTATTACTCTACTATCTCCTCTCATTATTATTATTATTTACTATTTCTGAAATACTGTTCCCAAATTGGGAATCTGCTGTGCTATGCTTTGTTCCAGAACATGGAACAGCCTCTGTCCCAAAGAGGTACAACCTCAATAACACGAGATGGAAGGGAAATATTATTAATGATGAAGAACTTAGAATTTACCCAAGGAAGTAAATAACACAGAAATTCTGTAGCAAAGTTAGGAATTGAGCCCAAGTCTTAGTCTAGAGATCCAACCACAAGACCATGCATCTTGCATTCTTGTTCCTACCGCTGACCCATTATTGCCTACTATGCCACCAGTACAATATTCTATAAACTAAAATCAAAAAAGGAAAGAAGTAGAGTAACCAGCTTTTTTCAGGTCGCTAAAAAGGCACTTTTAGCATACATTGTTGTCACACACCTATAATAGTAAAGGGATGGAGCTAGCTGCTTAACTTAATTTTCCCACGCGTCATAAAAGGGACTAAAAAGTGGAGTTGGTTAGAAGATTAGTTGACTCCCTTATAATCTAGATTTCCCTCTATCTTACTAGTTCCCAGAGATGAGGACAGGCAATTCTGACCTGGGTTTCCAGTACCCATCATTTTCTTCTAGCTTATATATCTGTTTCAGTTGGTCTGCTGGCTTTCATGCCAAATTTTTTTTCAAGTCCCTTCTAAAAAAGCTCCCTACTCTCACCCCAGAGTCCTTAAAGTTCTTGGAGAAAAGGAACAGGCATTCTTCTGGAGAGGCAGTGACTACATACTAAAAGATTCCAAAATAGATGAGGAAAAGTGCAAGTGTTCTGCATATTCATAGTATGTTTCAGTCATTGTTTTGCATGCCCTGCTATTGTTTCCATCTGCAGCACAATATCCACTGATGTAAATGTAGTTGCTTGATGAATATGCATGAATCTGCCAGGAATTATGCATTTAATTTTGGTATGGGAATTCATCCATTTTCATCATACTGTAATCTTGTTTTATTATTCAATTTGTGTTGTACCTGATCTAATGGTAACAGAACAAAGGACAGATTAGATTTCTTTTCCTTTCTGTCTCTCTCTCTCTCTCCCTCTTCTCGTTCTCCCACTTTCTCTGGCTTCTCCTCCCTACCACCCCCTCTCTCTCCAGCCATGCTTTACCTGTTGATTTTGCTCGTGGACAACTGTCTGGTCAGCCTCTCTGTATGAAGCAATACTATGGACTCTTTTCTTCCTATCGTCTTCCAGGACATACCAAAGACACTCTTGTGGCCCAGAAAAGTAGTGTAATGCCAGAACCAGAGCACATCATTGTTGCTTGTAACAATCAGGTGAGTGGCATTTTGTATATATATCACTTCATAATTCCTTCATAAATCTGTTAAGCTCTACTGTTCAGTAACAAATCAAGGAACTCAATGAAAATACACAGATAATTGCACTGGCATCAGTCCTGAAACCCAGGCACTCCCTCTGCCCCTCTCCCCCCCACCTCCGCATAGTGAACTGCCAGTATTTCAACAAAATATTTCCACTGTTAGCCTCCTTTACTGACATACTCAGAGGACGCAGATGCAATAAGAAAGGACATTTCACTTGTATACTTTTAAAGTTAGGAGGAAGAGAAGAGCCCATGCAACACTGATTAAAAGTCACTGACATTAATGTAATATGGTTCACTCCAACAACAAAGATTTGCTTTTTTTCAAGTGTTACAATGAATAACACTGGTCAAAATGTGGTAGAATTACTGTGGGAAATTCCTTAGGCTGTTTTTAAGAGCTGAGACCTGGGATATCATTAACATGCTTCCTGGTTTAAAATTGTCAGGTGTTTTAAATGTTATTCAAATAATCTGTACCTTATTTGACTCTCACATCAAATGTATACCAGGAATAACTCCACAGAAATGAATGGGGTTGCTCCTAGGGTAAAATCCCCAAAGCAGTAAACATAGTATCAAGTCCCATTGTTTTATGACTCCACTTCCCTTTGCTGTGTTATTCCCACTGTGCAAAACTACTGCACTTCCAAGGAATCCCAAATTAAGTAAGATTTTTGTTCATTAATGAGCTCAGTATAACTTTCTTGTAACCTTCCTGACTTTTATAATTTCCCTCCAGTTCTTTGTTTTGGATGTTGTCATTAATTTCCGCCGTCTTAGTGAGGGAGATCTGTTCACTCAGTTACGAAAGATAGTAAAAATGGCAGAGAACGAAGAAGAGAGGCTGCCTCCTATTGGTCTACTGACAACAGATGGAAGAACAGAATGGGCAGAAGCCAGGACAATCCTAATGAAAGGTTAGCAGCAGCAATCCCAACCTTCTCCTCATCTTCCTCCTAACCACTTCTTTTAGAGTGATCCACACAGCAAATACATGTATATAATCTCAAGCTCTATTGTTGAATTCTTTTAGCAAAAGAAAGCTCAGTTCTTGTAAATGTTCAGATATTTTTTCATATGGTCAAGCAACAAATATGATTCTGAATCTTCTGCAGTATTCTAGGTGATGCATCATGTAAGTCTCTATCATTACATACTACATCATTATCTGATAAATTTTCAACATTTCATCAGGTTTTGTGATTTCTCTCTTTCTTCATGTTCAAAGTGTAATGTAAGTTTTAGAAAGTATTAGCTATTTTAACACTTGGAGCTTGAAAGAGTTCAACTTAAGCAAGGTGAAGAAAATTTCCCTATTCATCTTGCTATCTGGACAGTCCTAAATGTTAAGTCTTCACGTTATGTCTGGTTGAGAGATACGATAAAGAATATACAGTATAACTTCACAAATAAGTTTTACAAAATTCCAGAATTCTCAAAAGTCCGGCACTTTTTAAAAATACACTATATCAGGGGTTTTCAGCCTTTTTTGAGCAGTGTACTCCAGGCAGCTATTCGCAGAGTGGGGAAAGGGGAGTAGCAGTGGCCGCATGTGAAGCGGTGACATGGGGTGGTGGATGGCGGTGGCAGCTGCTGTGTGCAAGATTTCCCCCCCACCTCTCACCCCGTGTCCAGCTGGCCAGGCAGCACGAAGCTATGCACTTTCCTTATGTTTCAAAAATCCAGAATTTTCAAATTTCCAGCAGGTGCTAGGTCCCAAGGATGCCAGATCTATGAAGTTATGCTGTATTTATTTTACTTTACAAATGCATCGAATTCACAAAATGTATAGTTTCAACATATTCCCCTGAGAAGGATATTCTCTATTTCTCCCTCTTTCCCCTCCTCTCTTTCTGTCTCTGCTCTTCAGAGTTATACCTAGGGCTGTGTGGGTCCTGGGGCATATCAGCCTGTGTGGGAGTGGTGAGCAGCCAGAGCACAGTGTGGCGGGGAGGGGGAGGGATGGTAAGCGGCCAGAGCATGGAGTGGGGGAGTGGGGGTGGCAAGCAGCCAGAGTGCAGAGTCTGTACGGCACTGTCCACAGGGCCCCCCAAAGCATGGGGCCTGGGTTGGTTCCCCTGATTCACCCCTTGCCCCCCAGGATGGCCCTGCTCTGCTCCCTCCTCTCTCTCTCCATAACCCTTTTCTTACAACAGCTTTTCAGATACTTATACACAACCCACTCTCCTCATCACAACCAAGTTAAAGAAATGGAATTTAATCATTATCTTTCCTGTATGAGTGCATTATAACTTATGAGCAGGTAGTAACTTTTTGCTAATTCATGATAATATCAAGGATTGGAACATTCTCTGCATTTTTCAAGTCTTGTTGAAGAATTACTGAGCTCCTTTTTAGTAGCAATTTCCTCACTATGACTGAGAACTTCACCATGTGTAAATTAGAGTAGGTCCAGTGACTTCAAAAGAAAATCAAGTAAATTACACCAACTTCTGGTTCTAGCCAAGAATACTAGTATTTTGTACAGTGCTCTGGCAAGGTACAAACAAAGTAATATTTGCATGAGACATCATCATTCCTGAACTCAAGTAAATTTTAGTGCTGATACATTCTGGTGCATTGAATTTTTACCCACTTAGGATCCCCCAGGGACATTATCTTAAAGAGAATTGTCACTGAGGAATACTGAAACCTAACTTCTCCTTGAGCATCTGTCATGTGAACATGGAACTGAAATATGCAGGAATTGTGAATCTACCACCATTCACAAACACTATCATTCACTTATATTTAGGACCAGTGTCTGTTGCAAACTGTCCTGGGTTAGCACTTGCCAGCTTGCTGGAATGCCCATCTTGGTTCCAGTTTGATTCCCTGGGACTCTGATCATCCATTCCAGTCCATTAATATTACTGAGTCAAGCTCTTGACTAAGAATTTAGCACTTTTCTTTGCTGAAATTGCTTATTTGCAGAGTTCTCTTTCATACTCTGCTTCTTCATTCCTCTAAAATTTTTGACTGGTCCACCAAGGTTTTTATGATATGTCTGTAAATAAATTACTGTATAAACATTGAAACTCCAAGGGATTTAAAAGAAAATTCTCCATTCTAGCTAGTAGCAAAGAAGGGGTCTCTAGAAAGCAGGGAAAAGCAGGTGTAAGCGGGAGAGGAGAATGAATGTGAAACATTTTATTTACGGGCCAGTTTTTAAAATGTTTATGATGATATCCATCACTTTATCCAAGTGTTGGAACCTGGAGTCTCCCCGACAAAAAAAAAAAAAAAAAATCAGCCTCTGGGCCTGGGCATGCAATT
>NW_017728994.1:7414506-7427498 GCF_001723915.1 Gavialis gangeticus | reverse complement strand
AAAAAAAAAAAAAAAAAATCAGCCTCTGTGCCTGGGCATGCAATTTTATTCTTGCAAACTTTTTCAAGTGTTTTCACCTGCATGTTCAGGTGATAGATTGCAGCATCTGCATGTGGAGGAATTGGAACAGAGATGCAAACCCATTTGGGCAAACAGGATTTTCACAGGTAAAGCCATCTAGTGATGCATGCAAGTGTTAGTCCATGTCATGCCCTCAAAGACAAAAAGTATGTGTCTTAGAATCTGTCCTCAGAAGTCAAAACCACCTCTTTTACTTTTCCATGTTGAATTTTACTGTCAGTTGTTGAATTAGTGCTGCCATAGGTTTCACTGAAGGAAAATATATCATGTAGTTCAAGATACTACAGTATTTTTGGTATTCAAAATGTATGGAATTCTATAGATACAATATGGAAATAAATCTTATCTATAAATTACTACTTGTATTTTGGAGCAGCCAACCTCATTTCAGAATTATTTAAAAAAATACTCCCTGCTTAAAGTTCACTAAAATTCTAGGCTCTGTTTCCTTCTATATGGGTATGTCTACACATAACACTATGTTGTCACAAAGCTGTGCTATGGTGACATAGTGTCTATGGGTGTCTACATGTAACCAGCAGCTACTTTGCCATAGCAGCGTTCCTTCATTATAGTACACCAGTACAGCGAATTAGCTGCTAAAAATAACTGTGCCACACACATGGTGCAGCATGGGTGGTTATTGTGCTGTGCTTTAGTACGTCCAAAAGAAAGTACTAAAGCATGGTGCAGTAATAACATCACCATAGGACAGTGTGTAGAAGCACCCTATATGTTTAAAATTTATAGATAGTTCTATGGTATCTAATAAGACACTGGAAAGAAGGAAATATAGGTACCTGAATCTCACTGAGAGGACAGTTAATTACTCTCAATTAAATGCAGAATTACTCTAATCAAATACTCAGCTTTTCATATTTTGTTTCCCATTCTACAGATCACTGAAATCCATGCAAACACTCAGCCTGCTGAACACAAGAGTTATGCCCCATTGCATACAACAAATAGTGAACATTTTTACATATAACTACAACCTCTGACAGAAACAAAGTATTTCCTTTGGAATGCCACCTCCTTTTGTTTGATTGTTCATAGTTTCTTCCACATCTGTTTTTTTTTTCCTTTCTGGTTTGCAAATGTTCTCCTCCAGAGTCTCTGCTTACAATATAATATGAATCTATGCTAGAAAGGCATACCCATTTTACATTGCAACTTAAGCAAATTATATTGTTTCATCCAAATGTATTTCTTCCTAATCACTTCCCAAACTGTCCTTTGATTATAATTTATGAAGGATACACAGTACTGAAAAGTGAATTCAACAGGTCACATCCAACATAAAAATTGTCAACATTTTCTTTCCCATGACACTGTGCCATTAACCAATGCCAAACCATTACCAGTGACACTGAGGTTAAAAAAAAAATCTAAAAAAAATATTACTAAATCTGAATGGGTCAATTTCATAGATCTCAATATTACAAAAAACAAAACAAAACAAAACAAAAAAATCAAAGCATATTTTTATCAATATGCTAGACTCAGAAATTTTTTTTAACCAGATGAATAATGATACTGCTTCAGATATAGCAGCATTCAAATTTTTTTCAGGACTCATTTCAGACACGTCCTAGTTTTATTGCTCCTTTTAGAACTGCAGTTACATCAATGGTTGAAGAGAAAAGAATTGAAGAAACACGCCAATCAAAAAAACGTAACTATCAAATTGGCAAATTTAAGCAACAAGAGGAAAGAAACCCCCATTCAGCTAAATTGGCATTAACATTTGCATGAAGAGCTGATATAGCTGAACCTATTTTTCTATTGGTCTGAGTTTCTAGAAGACAGTGCAGGAAGACTGCCAATCCCAACAACTTAGAATTCATAAACAAACCTTAAGAAATGACAAGATGGTCTTAAAATCATGAGATTTGGAATATAAAATCCTTCTTGCCTTTGGTGCCTAAGCCTCCAGGATACATCAACAACATGATCTCGATCTTTTTTCTGCCCTTATGATGGCAGAAATATTTTCATTTTAATGAATGTTACCTTCTCATCCTTTTGCATAACTTGAGCTTTAAGTAAAACAGTAAATATTGTAAAACTTAGAGTTAAAGTCACAAGAGTTGGCTATATTAGGGTCATTCCATTGGAAAGGAAGAAAAGCAAGGGAGAACTGCTGAAGCTCATTCTGCCATTTCCTGAATATTTACTAAGATCATCTCTGAAAACACCATTAATACCCCTATTTTCAAATGAATTGCTTTCCATTATATGACCTCACACAAATATCAGAATAATTTAGAGCAGAAAAATTGCTTCTATATCAGTGAAGGACATAAGGAGAACTTTTGATACCAGTCATCTCCCTCCCTATACAGTAATTAATTGTGAGTTCATATTGCAGATCTAATCAGATGCATAAATCCAAACTGAGATCTGGTGTAAGCAAGTATAACTCTGCTGAAGCCTCACATGCACATTATCTAAGTTTGGTCCATCACTCCCTTCCTACCTTTTCCTTTTAAAAAAGGCTTTTTAAGAAGTTTGACTTCCTATATTAAATGTAAACCAGCATATTTGGTAAGGGGGTAACAAGATAAATTGTTCTTGTTTTCCTCTGCTAGTCCTTTATTTTCATTACTTCCTGAAATATTTTCCTTCCCTAGTCTCAGTACACAATTTCTTTTCAGTTCATTTTCTGCTTTACATGATAAACTTGTCAGTGTTTGACTGATTGCCTCTCTGGACGTGTTCTGGTTCATTTGCAAGGACAGTTTCCCATTGCTTCTCCTTTTCTAACATAGGAGCCTCATTTTACTTCATCTAAACCTAAGCAATAGGAACCCTGAATCCATATGTCAGAGTAAAAGTTGAATATTAGGTGATGGTGGGTAGGCAGCAGCCATGCTGAAATATATATGCCTGTCAGGTCACATAAGCAAAACACTGAACTGTAAGAAAACATGGAAGGCAATTTTGTAATTAATTCTTCAGCCAGTTTTTGCTTCTAAAGTACTAGGTGGCTTCTGTATACAAAAATAACATCAGACATTTATGTAGCACCTCCTTCTTGAAAGATCCTAGTGCACTTAATACTGCACACAAAGCAGTACAATACAGGGTCTTCTGACATAACTCAGAATGATGCACAGTGGGGAAAGAAGAGATTTATCACTCAAAACACAGCAGCAAGATCTATTCTTATTTAAAAAATGTCATGATGCTTTTAAGAGACAACTAACAGCAACCAAGACCTCAGTGTTTACTGTGTGCCATACATTTTACCGAGGAATTAAATTTAACAGAAGACCTGGCTTGAAAATTAAGATATAGAAATGGGTTCCTAACATGCATTTTACGTATACATACCATCACTTACCACTACTCAACTAAAGTCTCTTTAGGAACTTACACGGATTTGAAGGTCCAGATTTTAAACAACTTGTTGATATTGGCAAGCCTTGGGTCTTTTCCTAAAGCTACCTGTAGGTAACTAAAACCAGCGAGATTACTCTTGAGAGTAATAGCTAACCAGGACAAGCAAAGAGTGCACAAGACTATTTGGTAGTTTCAGCCAATGGATTCCAGCTGTTTCTTGTTGGAGCTGCCCTGTGGAATGGGCCAATGAAGCACCTCCTCATTCAATATCCCAAAATATTTCTTGGCCTCCATTTTCTTCCTGGTCTTTTTGGATAGCCTTCTTCCTCTTCACTACATGCTGACTGGAGAGCTAGCACAAAAGTAGCATAACTAGCGCTGTGCAAATACGTGATTAATGTGTTCTCAAACAGAAATGGTTCTGGTTTTCCTGATGAAACAAAAATTTAGCAGAAAAATGGTATTTGTAATGTGTTTTGCTGTTGCTTGTTGTTTTCTTTAGATTTATAAAATTAAATATTAGTGAATTTTGAAATGAAATATAACTTCAAAATTAAAACCAGAAATGTTTTACTGTTTCTATTGAGTAGCTGATGTTTTCCTTTTTGATAAGTTTTTTCAGCCATAACTATTTGGCAAAAACAGCAGGGATTTGCAGAAGTTTTGGTAAACCTAATCTGCGTTTTTCAGTGAACCACATATGTGACAAAAAATATTGTTCAGCTCTACCAGTAGCATTGCATGAAGCAAGAGTGAGAGCTGAGCTCTTACAAGGAAATGGAAGTTGCAGTCATTATCTGAAATTTTTGGAGGGGTTGTTTGATTGTGTTAACAGTAATTTAATATCAATTAATGAATAACATGACTTCAAATGCAAATAGTCTTGTTAAAGATTCTATACCTTTAAACCAGCTATTCAGGGCTTAAGAGATCAAAATAAATATCCTGTACCTCAAACAAGCTTTCCAAAGAAGGCAAGCCTCTACGTTCCTATTACTTCCAAGTTAAAACCTGATAAAATGTGAAATAACTCATTCCTGTATTTATGCATTATAAAGAAGGTAAAAGGTCACAGCCCAATTTAAAAAAACACAAACAAACCAATATAAGCACACTGTGTTCAAATATTTCCTAATGTGATGGGAGTAAAATTAACTGATATATCTACACTATGCAAAAAATAATATGATAAAAAACCCACAATGTAATGAAATGGACCCCATTTTCAGGGTGGATAATTTTTGGAGGTTGATACTACTGTAAGTTATTTGGCAAAATAAGCACAAGAGACTGAATTCCTAGGGGAAGAAAATGTCCTGCATCTGATATCTGTGATTGCACTGTGCAGCCCTCCAGCTACAGTAGTACAGAGTTGTAAACATTTTAATGTTGTATCCACAGACTCTACCAATCGAGATTCTCTTGACATGATTGAACGCTGTATGTGCCTGGTATGCCTGGACAGCCCAAGTGGGATGGAAATCAATGACACAAACATGGCTTTGCAACTCCTACATGGCGGAGGCGATGATAAAAATGGTGCCAATCGCTGGTATGACAAACCCATGCAGGTAAGTCCTTGCTGCACGCTAACACATACTTACTATTATGCATGTTAAAGACTCAAGCCCCACATATCAGGGTGATCATCACAGGAGTTAAGATGATGGACATTCCATCTTTGAGCAGTGCACTTTAAAGAGGGCTTTCATTTCCTTTGGAGTTTTAGGCATAGACCACTAGTAAAGGCAGGATACTCATACCAGAAATTAACAGACTGGAAGTAGTACCGTATTAAGGAAAACGCTGGGAAGAACTGGTTTTGAAACTTAGAATGACTCCATACCAACAAGAAAGCAAGATTGTTGATCTCCCTGGGGAATGAAAGGTGTAGGTGTCGGAGTACATTCTTTATCATTTCTAACACATGCAGTTTTATAATTCGTTAAGTTACCATTTAGCCAGGCACCTGAAAAAATATGCATCTCCTTCAGAGTCCAGCATGCAGAAATACATTTATACCAGACCAAATGAAAGAAAAAGGTTAAATTAGGAACCTGAAAAGAAAATGAACATCCAACTTTTCCTCATCTTACACAATTTTTCTGGCGTATAAAAACAGTAACAGTATAGTATAGCTTTTTTTTTTTTTACTAAACCAGGTATTGAGCCTTCAGTTATGGATCATTTATTTATAAAATGACATTTTGGGAGTTCTTCTTGGAAGTGTGGATTTTTCAAATCTTTTTCACCACCATGGTTTGACTGTCATATTTTAAAACATCACACTATTATTTGTACATTTTGTGATAGGATCCACTGTGCAGTCATGTATCACATACTTATCAGGCTGATAGAACTGCTGATGTCTCATGAAAAACTCCAGGAAAAATAGCATAGTTTTATGCCATTATAATAATTATATAACTTTGTAGTACACCATTTCATGTTTGTGATGCCTGTTGCTCTTTCCTTAAAATGCTAAAGGTATTTACATTAAAACAGGGCACATTATTCTGATTTTACTCAAACCAGTTTTAGACTAGTGTAATTCTATTTCAGTAGTCATTCCTGATTTGGGCCAGTAGAAATGGGATCAGCAGCAGACACACTCTTTTAATAATGAGTCATCTCCTTTCTGATCATAGTCCCTTGTTGCTTCCACAGCCACTAATTAATGTCATAAATGAAGGATAATGACTTGATTTTGCCCCCATTAACATCATCAAATTCACTAATAAAAACTGAGAGTAAAACGGAGAGCTGAATTTATTTAATGTAAGGAATAAACAACAGGCACAGAGGAAACCCTAAGAAACACAGATACTATTTTAATTCCTGAAAATGTACAAAGTATAGAAAGCCTTTCACACAATAGGACTTTTTTCTAAATTTTTATAAGTTTTTCAATGAGGCATCAATAAATTTTAAATGCCCTTATATTCGTATATTGACTTTTTATCACATACGATCTGTCTTCTTTCAAAACGGGATAGTAACCATTAGAAATTAAGTAGCTTATGTAGACATTCATATTTGATTTAATAAAAAGTTATTTGTGTTTGGTTAGATATTTTTTACAAAACAGAAATGTACTGCATGAACAGGTTGAAAGATGTCCAAACAAAATATGTTCCTCAAAAGGGCAACCAACAATTGGTGGGAAAATCAGTTTGGTGTAAAGTGTCTGTTGTTGGTTGACTGCAAAGAGAATATAAAGTAAAGATGAAGAGCAGCAGGCTAATCATATCCCGTTATGTCAATCTGTATGAGATTAAAATTTAGAATAAAAGGGGATGGAGAATATAACATATAGAAAAGAGAAAAGTAATATGAGAAAGGAGCTGAAGGAAAGAGGATAGAGATACCAATTAAAAGCCCACTGAGTGGTGTGATACAAATGAATACCAACAGTAAAATAAGACCATAAAGGGGCTTTTGTAGCACAAACATGCCTGGGGGCATGTCCAGAAACTGAGAAATGAGGGCCATTTTCCTCCTCTTTAGGAGATGATTTACTCTGTCATGAGGGCAAGAGCTAATTCCATTTTCCACTGAGATCAATAAAAGTTGCTAATTTCAAGAACTTTCCAAGACTTATTCCAAAACAATATAATGACTGAAAGCCATGTCTTTCAGTGTAACCTGAAGTTTTCCCAACACACTGATTCTAGTAGACCTCTAGATGACAGCAGGTTCCAGATGCGTTCCAATAACAAAACAGGGCAAAACAATCCCTGTCATTATGTTGCCAGTGTATATTGCTTTGTTTGTATCACTAAATGATCCTATTCATGTCATATATGTAATGGTATTACCCTCATCAGTTTGTAGTGGGAAGAGATGGAGTGTGTGGTACTGTGTGCGAACACTCTCCTTTTGATGGGATCGTCCTGGTACAATGCACCGAACATTTGCTCAAGCACATGTGAGTCCTCCCTCATTATTACCACAACAAGAAAGGATCCAGATATATTTTCACTCATAAACCTTTATTTGGCCTTCTGAATGTTTGAAAGAAATTCAGGTACCCAAAAGAAAAAGGAATTAGAAGCTCCTCCAAATATCCTGGAATTCCCACTCGGTAAAAACCAGCCCTGTGCATGAGAACCGATGAAGGCCAAGGTGCACTTCACCTCCATTTGCAAACCAATATTGAAGTACCATCTCCATACAGTGGCTATGCATGCTTCACTATGGTTCATAACAACTGGAAATGCAGATTATAATTCAGAGCATTTCTTTTCTTTCACTTCTTTTTAATGAACCAAATTCTAGTTGCCTTGATATCAATGGGAGTTTTTGCCCTTCAAATTACCAGGTTTTGGCTGGAGCGAGTAACCCAAATTAAGATCACAGATTTTGAAAACACCCAAACTGGTTTCTTTGGGATTACTCTTGATTTATACTACTATAATATCAGAATTGGGCCTACTGAATTTGTATATCTGACCCTGCAAAACAAAGAGAGATCACTCTGATTTTTCTCTGACAGGATAAGAAGTAATTATTTACCAAGAACATGCTAAGAGCACCTTTCATAACAGGCAGGTTGTCACACAGGTTGTTAATGTATATTCTGTCACATATCTGCAGGAAGGAAAGCTGTAAGAAGTTAATCAGAGCTGATTCTGTGAGTGAGCTTCCTGCTCCACGGCGATTAAGATGGAAATGTTCTCCAGAAGTTCAGGGACACATAGCTTCAGCAGCAGAAAAACTTCAAAGGTATTGCAAATTTCAATGGCTTTAATGACCCACTGTTGCAAGTGTGGAGCCTTAGGACTAGTAATGCGTTTCAGCACCTAATCCAAAGTAGTACTGATTACCCTCAATTCCCACACAAACTGAAGATGCTCAACATTTACCAGGATTGGTAGCCTATATAGAGACAGATATATAGATATAGATATAGTAACAACAAATATCACAGGAAATAAATCTAGTAAGGCAGTTATTATTTGCATAGATTGCAAACAGTGGCCTCTGTTTTTAAAGCTGCATGAGAAAAGTGGGGGAATGTATATAAGAAAGTGGTAAACAACTGGCTTGATTAGACAATTTAAATTAAAGAATGTAATTTGCATGTACCCATGCTAGCTCTTCTGGGGGGGATTTTCAGGACTACACCTGAATTCTACAACAAGATTAAATGGTGGTTTTTAAGATTCAACCTATTTTCTGACTTTCACTAGAAAATGAATATAGACATGCAGATAGTCAAATTTATGTTTTTGCCCATGCAATCACATTAGATGGTACTAACATATATGTGTCAGGTATTAAACCATTCCAGATACCAAAGGACTAGTTTTATTTCTAAATAAACAAAAGGTGCCATTTCTTTAAAATGAAAGTCCATAATAAGTTATGGTGTGCATTTGATAGTCTAGCCATTATTTAAACATTGCAAACTTTGAAATACAAAAATGTTTTCTAAAGGTTCTCTAAAATTGTATCTCATAAACTTCTGCTGCAATAAAGCAACATTTTTTTTTTAGGATAGTAAAGAATCTAGATTTTATTGCTTATAACTTTGAATACTATGGAAAAGAGTTTATCAAGAAACAAAAGATTAGCCCAGATGCCTACATTCAAGTAGCACTTCAGCTAGCCTTTTACAGGTATGTTAATTTACTTAATAGGAATAAATTACCACAAGAACAAATCTGCAATAACTCAGTTGTCCAAAAGGCCCAATCCTACACTGTGCACATAAACACTCTTTCTTTAGCATGAAAGCAAGTTATGGCTGCCTCAAGGCTGCATATCTGGACCCTTGAAAATCAGGATAGAAATCCATCCTGTCTTAACCCACAGTAGAAGCCACTTTGTTTTGACAAGTAGCATCCCACTTATTTGGAATGTTTGTTTCTCAACTGAAATGAAAACATTTGTATTAACCAGAAGAGTAAGCGATACATATATTCTGGTAGTAATCATAAAGCTACAACACATTAAAAAACCTGAAGAGAAGCAAGTTCTTGTAGCAGATAAAGACGATAAAAATTGCATATCTAATTTTTCTATTATAATCCAAGTTATAACTCAAATTCAGCACAGTGTCATGAAATGAGACCCAGTTCTGTGCCTCACTCATAATTACGCATAATTAGAGGACACAAATGAAAGTTTTAACTGAGTAAGAGTATGACTGAGCAGAAGGTTTAGTTTAAGGAAAGTCCTGGGGAAAGAATACTGGCATCTAAATGGATACAGTCAAGCTGCAGATGCTAACACATACACAAATTATTCTGATCCAGTCTGCCGCTTCTCTTCATATATAGGCTGGGTCCAAGGAATTTATGCAGTTTACACTAGTATGGTTTCTAATTTCTTTGTATGTGTGTGAAATCAGTGACTGTCTGAGCAAAACATACAACCCATGTACACAATCTCTCTCCCTTCCATCATCTGCCTTATCTTTTTCTACAACTCCCTCCCTCCTAATTCACCCAACAGCCCACATTCATGATTCTACCACTCACACTCCATTTTCTGGTCTCACCCCCTTTCAATCTCCCTTTCATTTTGCCTGCCTCTCTCTTCCATACCCCAACACCTGTACCTTCACCATCACTGTATGTGAAGGGAATGATGGGCTCTCACCTCATTCATGATACTCTAAGGTGTCAAGAGAACGATTCTGAAGCCACCAATTAAGAGGGTTTCAGCAAGCACTTGTCCATGTTGTCAGCCAGCACTCTGGAAGGAAACTCTGCCACAGACCCACAAGGATCTGGACATCCCCTCACAATGCTCTCACCTCTCCACCAATAGACAGCAACTGTGATTTTATCAAAGTATCTCAACAGTACGTAGTATTCCTGCAGAGCATTATGGATGGTACATCTGACAAACTGGTCTTGGACTTTTCCTGGACACTGTAAGCTTTGAAATTAAGAGTTACCCAGGGCTTTTCCCACTGTTAAAGCCTTCATTATTCATAGCTTATTAGGTCAATTAAAATTCCAGCCTAAACCAGTTGTGTGGTTTTTTGCAGTACGGGTCATTATACCAACAATTCCCAGTCTCATCTAATTAAATCCTGGAATGGTCTTCCACCTTATCATAGTCAGCAGGTGTCAAACTTGTTTGTAGCTAAAATCTCAGTGGAGTTTCTAGGTTTGAGTTTGGTTACGGTTCCAGGACAATTGTGCTGTAACCAGGAGCCCTGATTCAATTGCAGTCTGAATAAGTCAAAGTGATTTGTAAAATTCCTTCAGTGGAGCACAGCAGTTAGACACCTAGTTGCAAAGGCAGAAGAGTAGAAATACATAGTAACACTTCTGTTTTCACCTTTGAATCTAAATATGAAATGGCATTCTTCTCCCATTTTAATTTCTGTCAGACACATACACACACATGCTCCATGCCATGCATACTTTCTTGTTTCAATAAAACATGTGCTAGTCCTGTAAGTAAATGATTAATCACAGAATTATTTTATTGTGCCATGCCAATAAAACAGCTGTTCATATCTTTCAGTAAATTCTAGTTTCACTAGCTTTGTTTTTGCACAAACAAATATTTCTTTTACTAGCACTATATAACTAAAATATACCCAACTGCTTACAGCTCATTGTATTAGAAGGGAGCTACCATCCATCTTTTTTGAAATTTTCGTATAGAATTATATTATCATTAAAATGAAATACTACATAAAAATAAAATCAAGGTTGTAAAAATAAAACCTACTGAGCCTCTATATCATTTTGCCTTTATGATTCTCTGAAAACAATGATTCCTTGGTTTTCTTATTTCATTTTCTCAGATGCCACGGGAGACTTGTTCCCACCTATGAAAGTGCTTCTATAAGGCGATTTGAAGAGGGGAGAGTTGACAATATTAGGTCTGCTACTTCAGAAGCTTTAGCTTTTGTAAAAGCAATGATTGAAGAAAAGTCTTCTCTATCGGTATGTTAATCCCATTTTTCTGGTAAACTAAAAATAGAACTGTTTTTCTGTCTCATGGGTGTTATGAATTAGTTGTTGAACAGAATCATAAAAATATAGCTAACAAACTGTAGGCTTTATAGACTATGTTGACTCTGGTGGGAGGGCTATTTCTGTGAGTACATTTTTATGCTAAAGATAGTATTCATTTTCTTAAGTACCCAAAACATAATGCTTACACACAACATTATTTCATGAAAAACAAATAATTCTTTTGTAATATATGCTTTGAGACAGATTCTTTGAAGAATTCTACATTGAACATGAAAGTTCAGGGCGATATATGGCACAGTTGACATGCCTTGGAAATCCCATTTGTAGATGTACTGTGTATAACTCTACTGCAGGTTGCAGTGCATCACTGTGGTGCTCAACCTTCTGGCCCTGCAGGCTGGATGAGTGGTGTGGGGTTAGTCTGTGTGTTAAATCTGGCTCATATGGTTGGCCTGTGGGTCAGATCTAGCACAGAGTCAGCACAGGTGCATGGGTGTGACCTAGTATGCCAGCCCAGCCCTGTGCGGTGAATCTGACCACAATGCCAACCTGATTCTGCATGCCATCTTTATCCCTGCACCAGCCCCAGATGCAGTGTGTGGAGCCATGTCATTCAGCCCACGGGATTCCCCATGGAATCTCAAATTTAGCAGCAGGGGAGCTATGGCAGCATTACTTAACATGGTTCTGAGAGCTATGGCAATTAACACTGTCACTGCTCCCCCACTGCTACAAGTGGGATCCTGCCACCATTCCCCCTGCTGCTCAGTTTTAGGATCTGTGGGGAGTTGCACAGGCCAGATGGCATGGCTTTGCGGGCCAGATCTGCTCCATGGGCTACAGGTTGAGCACCACTGCACTACCTTGATTTTAGTAGTTCTGTGTTAGCTGGTCAGTTTGTTTGTAGACACACGCTTCTGCCAAACACATACCTAGTACTAATGTAGAATGCCTAACGAGGATGAAACTTGATGAGAACAAGCAGTAAAGTCTTGATCTGCTAAGGAAACAGCTTTCCAAAATATACTGGAAACCACTTTCTGGAAATGCCCTATTTATCTGCCTGCTGTGCAGAGTTCTTCCACACATGCTCCTATCTGCCTGCCAAAAGTAAGAGTAATTTGCCCTGTGAGATGTGTGGGTGACATTAGGGCTGTGCAAGTCTTTGGATAGAGCTTCAGATCCGGAGAAGCTTTGGACGCTTTGGCATCCAAAGCACCATGTCCAGATCGAGGCGCTGGCCTCATTAAGCTTCCTGAAGTGGTTCAGAGCTTCCAAAGCACTTTGGAGCCACCTCATAGATCTGGCCATAGGGTATAATGGGGAAATAATAAAATATCTATAACGTTGTTGTTTTTTATCCAATTCAGATGAAATTTTCAGGGGTGGTAGACTCTGCAGGGAGCATGAAGCCAAGTTTCAAGAAGATCAGTGTAGGGGTTTTGGGGGAACTGAAACTCATATTCTTGAAAGAAAAACTCATGTCATGTCTAGGCGTTACAGCATAGGGGGGTGAAAACTGCAGGGATGGTAGCCTCTGGTGAGGCCACAAAGCCTGCCAAGTTTCAAGAAGATTGGTGCAGGGGTTTGGGGGAAACTGTACCTCAAGCACTTGAAAGC
>NW_017728994.1:7413474-7414458 GCF_001723915.1 Gavialis gangeticus | reverse complement strand
CTGCAGGGGTGGTAGCTCCTGGTGAGGCCACAAAGCCTGCCAAGTTTCAAGAAGATTGGTGCAGGGGTTTGGGGGAAACTGTACCCCAAATTCTTGAAAGCAAAACTCCTGTTACATGTGTGTTACACCACGGGGAGTCAAAACTGCAGAGCTGGTAGCTCTTACCAAGGCCACAATACCTGCCAAGTTTCAAGAAGATCGGTGCAGGGGTTTAGGAGGAACTGCACCTCAAGCTGTGGACAAGCAAAACTTTTGACATGGGTGACACTGTGTTGTGTTAAGGTGCAGCAGGGTGACAGCTGCAGGGATAGTAACCCCTACTGTGGCCACAAAGCCTGCCAGCTGTCAAGGAGATCGGTGCAGGGGGGTTCTGGACCCCTGCACCCCTAGCCGCTGACAGACAAAACTCGTGTCATGGGTGCTTGTGCAACTGTATCTGTCTCTGCCTTGGGGCAGGGGAGACACTACTGCAGGCCTGGCTGCTAAGCTACTGTGTTACCAATTACCAATCAGTCATGATTCATTCAGGGACCAGCTCAATACACAGGACCTAGCTAATGTAGCCTGTTAATTACTATCAATTAACACCTACACAACCAGATTAGGAGAGGAAATAATCAATACAGACAATCAACTGCCCCAAGACAGAGACAGTCAGTCCCACAAGCACCCATGTCACAAGTTTTGTCTGTCAGCAGCTAGGGGTGCAGGGCCCGAGAACTGATCTCCTTGACAGCTGGCAGGCTTCATGGCCGCAGCAGGGGCTACCATCCTTGCATCTGTCACCCCACTGAGCCTTAACACACACAGGGTCACCCATGGCATGAGTTTTGCTTGTCCGCAGCTTGGGGTGCAGTTCCCCCCAAGCCCCTGCACCAATCTTCTTGACACTTGGCAAACTTTGTGGCCTCAGTAAGAGCTACCAGCCATGCAGTTTTGACCCCCCCTGTGTTGTAACACTTAGACGTGACAGGAGTTTTGCTT
>NW_017728994.1:7408261-7408474 GCF_001723915.1 Gavialis gangeticus | reverse complement strand
CTGTCCCATTGCCTGCTGGTCCCCCTTGGTCAGTTTAAAGGCGGCCACCAGATCCCCTTTCAACCTTCACTTGTGAAGGCTGAACAGGTTCAGGTCCCATAGTCTCCCCTCGTAGGGCCTGCCTTGCTGCCCCCTGATCACAGGTGTGGCCCTCCTCTGGACCCTCTCGATGCTGTCCACATCCCTCCTAAAGTGCGACACCCAGAACTGGAT
>NW_017728994.1:7397841-7403261 GCF_001723915.1 Gavialis gangeticus | reverse complement strand
CATGTGACATAAGTTTGGCTTTCAAGAATTTAGAGTACATTTCACCCGAAACTCCTGCACTGATCTTCT
This sequence comes from Gavialis gangeticus, assembly GCF_001723915.1. NCBI lineage: Eukaryota > Metazoa > Chordata > Crocodylia > Gavialidae > Gavialis > Gavialis gangeticus. The sequence continues at coordinate 7,403,192 of NW_017728994.1, read as the reverse complement.
TGAAGCTTGGCAAGCTTCATACTCTCAGCAGAGGCTACCATCCCTGCAAGTTTCCTCCAAATTGGACAAAAAATAACAAAGTTATAGATATTTCATTGATTCTCCATTATACCCTATGGCCAGATCTCTGAAGCGGCTCTGAAGCTTCTGAGCTGCTTCAGCTGATCAAGGTGGAAACCTGGTCTGGAGCTCCGGATCGGATTGCTGCCATCCCAAGCGGCTGAATCTGAAGCCAGATCAGATCGCTGCCGACTCACACAGGCCTAGGTGACATGGTACAACTGACAGGTTAGTGAGTATTTTTAGGCCAACAGGCAGGCCATAAACCCTGCAAACTGCAGGCTTCACGTTGCCCCCCCTCTTACTCTCTCTAGGCCCCTGGCCTCTGCTGTATAACAGGAAGGGATGTCTGAATATCTTTCCAGATAATGTGGAAGATACTTCCACCCTGCATGTTCCCTGATGTTCACAGATACTTCTAGTGGGTGATACTTTCCCAGAATCTGGACTTCTTTGTACTGATCCCAGTCCAGCTACAATAGCCACCATAGCTCTCCGAAGCATTTATCATAAACTGTAATAAAAACACCGAGAGGCAATAAGGAATTATTATCTGAGCAGGTATATTGTGGTGGCCATATTCAAAATTCCAGAGGATGAGTAAGAATTATAGTTTCATAGTTTGTAGGGTCGGATGGGACCTGAGCAGATCATCAAGTCTGACCCCCTGCCATGGCAGGAAAGAATGCTGGGGTCAAACGACCCCAGCTAGGTGTCTATCTAGCCTCCTTTTGAAGACCCCCAAGGTAGGAGCGAGCACCACTTCCCTTGGAAGTTGGTTCCAGATCCTAGCTGCCCTGACTGTGAAGTAGTGCCTCCTGATGTCTAGCCTGAATCTACTCTCCATCAACTTATAGCCGTTGTTCCTTGTTACCCCCAGTAGTGCTTGGGGAAACAGACTGTCCCATTGCCTGCTGGTCCCCCTTGGTCAGTTTAAAGGCGGCCACCAGATCCCCTTTCAACCTTCACTTGTGAAGGCTGAACAGGTTCAGGTCCCATAGTCTCCCCTCGTAGGGCCTGCCTTGCTGCCCCCTGATCACAGGTGTGGCCCTCCTCTGGACCCTCTCGATGCTGTCCACATCCCTCCTAAAGTGCGACACCCAGAACTGGATGCAGTACTCCAACTGCAGCCTGAACAATGTCGCATAGAGGGGGAGGATCACCTCCTTGGACCTGCTCATGATGCATCTATAGATGCATGACAAGGTGCAGTTCGCCTTCCTGACCACATCCCCATATTGGTGGCCCGTGTTCATCTTGGAATCAATAGTGACTCCAAGATCCTTTTCTGCCTCTGTGCTGAGGAAAAGGGAGTTCCCCAGCCTGTAGGTACGCTGCTGGTTCTTCCTCCCCAGGTGTAATACCTTGCACTTGTCAGTATTGAAACCCATCCTATTCTCATCTGTCCACACCTGTAACCTGTCCAGGTCTGGTTGTAGCCTGTCCCTCTCTTCTAGCATGTCCACTTCTCCCCACATCTTAGTGTCATCCGCAAATTTGAACAAGGTGCTTTTCACCCCCTCATCCAAGTCACTGGTGAAGATGTTGAACAGTGCGAGCCGGAAGACCGAGCCCTAGGGCACCCCACTTGCCACATCTCTCCAGGTTGAAAAAGACCCATCCACCACCACTCTCTGGGTGCAACCCTCCTGCCAATTAGTGACCCATCTGACCGTGTAGACAATGACACCACAGTTGCCTAATTTTTTAATGAGAATAGGGTGAGAGACAGTGTCAAGGGCCTTCCTAAAGTCCAGAAAGACTACGTCCACCGCGACACCTGCATCCAAGGATTTTGTGACCTGGTCATAGAAGGTCACCAGGTTAGTCTGACAGGACCTGCCTCTAATGAACCCATGTTGGTTGCCCCTAAGCATAATCTCCCCTGCAAATATGAACCTGGATAATTTTCTCAAAGAGCTTCCCCAGGACCGAGGTAAGACCTATAGTAGGTAAGGGCCTATAGTTTCCTGGGTCCCCCTTCCTCCCTTTTTTGAAAATGGGGACCACATTGGCCCTTTTCCAGTCCTCTGGCACCTCACCAGAGCACCATGAGCACTTGTAAAGCTGTGCCAAGGGTCCCGCAATAACCTCTGCTAATTCTCTCAGCATCCTGGGGTGGAGGTTGTCAGGACCTGCTGATCTGAACACATCTAGTCCCACCAAAAGTTCCCTGACTAGGTCCTCCCTGACCCTGGGCCTGGCTGTGCCTTCCCTGGGACCATCGGGGATCCTGGTGGAGGGGATGACCTGGTCCCTGCTGAGAAAAATGCAGTCAAAGAAATTGTTAAAGAGATTAGCTTCGTCATCTGGTGCAACCACCAGATTTACTAGCGTGCCCTGCAGGGGCCCCATGTTACCCTGTACCTTCTTTTTACCCCCTATGTACTGAAAAAAGGACTTCTTGTTATCCTTGATCTGGGTTGCTAGTCCCAGTTCCATCTCCACCATAGCCTTCCTAACAGCCCCCATACAATCTCGAGCCAAGGAGAAATAATATTCCCTGTCGATGGCCCCTCCCTTGCATTGGGTGTATGCCTCCTTTTTAGCTTTGAGACATTCCTGGATGCTTTTGGTGAGCCATGTTCACTTTTGAGCACTCTTGCCCCCTTTGATCCGTGTTGGGATTGTCCCCCTTTGGGCTTGGAGGATCGTCTCCTTAAGGAACGACTACTCTTCTTGGATTCCCAACTCCCCTCCCTTCCAGGACCTCAGAGCCTCCCCAACTAGTCTCCTTACCTCATTGAAATCCACCCTCCTCAAGTTCCAGGGCTGCTGCCTTGCACAGGCCTTTGACACCCTGCGCTGGGTGGTGAATTCCAGTAGGCAATGATCGCTATTGCCCAGGTGGTCGAGCACCCACAGTCCCCTCACCAGGTCATCGCCTGTGGCCAGGACCAGATACAACAAAGCATTTCCCCTGGTGGTACTGTGCACCTCCTGGGTTAGATGGAGGTCCTGTAACTCGGCTAGGAACCTATGTGAGCTGTCAGACCTGGCTGACTGCTCTTCCCAGCAGATGTCCAGATAGTTTAGGACACCCATCATCACCATGTCCTTTGACTTAACTGCCTCCACAAGCTGACCTGAGAATTCTTGGTCCAGCTCTTCTCCCTGGTTGGGTGGCCTGTAGTAGACACCCACCGTTAAGTCCCTTTTCCCCCAACCCCCTTGTATTCTGACCCAGAACACTTCAGTCTGCCCCTCCTCTGACCCAGTGTTGTTTGTTGAGAATGTGTATTGCTCTTTGACATAGAGTGCCACATCCCCCTTTCCTCCCTGTTCTATCCCTCCTGTACAGCCTATAGCCCTTGATGTTCACCACCCAGTTGTGCTTTGGATCCCACCAAGTTTCAGTGAGCTCCACTATGCCTGGGTTTGTGTTAACTAGCAGGAGGGCAAGTTCCTTCTGCTTCCTCCCCACACTATGAGCATTGGTGCAGAGGCATTTAAGGCCTCCTGAAGGTGCACCACCCCCCTAATCCCAGGACTATCAAAGGCCCCTGTCTCTTACCTGGGTACTTCTTGTGCTCGTTGCCTGTCTTGGCTGGGCTGGTCTTGTGGGTGACTCTTGGTTCAGTATTCCATGACTCCCTCCATCCTCATCCTCCCCTTTCCCCAACAAGCCTAGTTTAAAGCCCGCCAGGGAGGTGACAGTTTCCATTCCCTCATAATATCTTCTAACATCATTAGCTTGCTCAGTCCACACTTTATCTTCTGCTGAGCAAGGCTTAAAGATGTTTCATATTAAAAATTGCTGACAACATAAAAGAGAAGTTGAATTGATTCCTGAATTGGAAATAACTGTGTAGTCACTCTAGGCAAATGATGACTTCTTAATGGTGACCAATGTCCTTTGGCCTGAACTCTCCTCCAGTCTGGCCAACGCTCCCCACACAGGACTCACAGTCATTCTGGCAGTGACCAACACTTGTTAATGCCATATCTGTTATACGGTTCTCCAGTGAGTAATGCAGCTTGTCAAAGAAGAAGTTTTTCTGGAACAGGCAAACTCTTCAGTGGTTCTCCAGTAGCAGTCCCTCCTCTGTAATTTAGCTCCCCAAACACTCAGTGCCTGGGAACCACCCCAGCACTTTCTCTCTCTCAGACTCTCTGCCGGAAAAAAGATGATACCCTTGTCAGCTCCTGCTGTCACATTCTCTTGCCAAATTTCTTTAGCTATTTGCCTTGCCCCATCCTGTGTGCTCACCCCTAACTGATTTCTTCAGTGCTGCAAAGCTACACCATCTCCTAGTCAGTGCTTTACTGCCCCATCTCCAACCATTCACACATCAGTGACCTCTTTAACTTCATTGTATCATGCAGGTGAGAAATAATATATGAAATATGATCCACCTTTTCCTAAAACCAGTTCTATCTGTCCTAATTTCACCTGATCTAACATTTAAAATCTCTGTCTTCCCCAACTGGCTGTGCCAAGCATGGAGAATAATACCTTTACTCCATATAGGAATCCTATAAACACAATGCAGTTCTGTACAACAAAGTTGTGACTTTCCTCCCTGCCATAAATTATTAATATTCTCTTAGAATACCGGCTGAGGAATATAAAGACCATTTAAATTGTTCTGTGGCTATTTTGCTTGTAATTTTGGGGGCACAGAAATATTTCAGATTTTTACAATCTTTTCCAATCAAGAATATATGCATTGTAGTTACCAAAAAGAAAAAACATAGTATTCTCTTAAGAGGAATTCTCTTTGTGAATTTTTCAGACCCATTCTCTGCCTGTGGAAGTGAAAAGGTTAATTCTGTTTTTGGACTAACAGACATATGTCTTTTGATTTAAGTAGCCTTGAACCCTCTGAAATATTGCTTGTTAGTAGACATTAGTCCAAATCAAAGAAGAAAATATCTCTCTGTCTGATACCACAGAAAGTGATCTTCAAATGATAGTTTGAACAGTCACCAAAGATTGATTCTTAGATTGATTATCTAACTCAGGAGATATATCTCATGTACTCAACACCATCTGTAGAGGAAGGAGCATCTGCCACTACAGAGATTGCTTGAGTAACTGTAAATTTATCAGATTTACAGACTGCATTCTATAATGTAATCTATATAAAGGACCTGGGGCCTGGCTAGTCTTATAAAGAGAGATCAGGCTCTGTGCTGTGAAGGTCTCTGATGGTGGCCTTGGCTTGTTTATAAAATGAATGCTTGTTTCAGTAGATCATTCATCGTCCATGCAAGCCAAACCTTCCCTGTTCATTAAGAACCACACACACACACACACACACACACACACACACACACACACACACACA
>NW_017728994.1:7385020-7397723 GCF_001723915.1 Gavialis gangeticus | reverse complement strand
CACACACACACACACACACACACACACAGAGTAACTCTTTGCTGTTTCAGGGTCTCTCAAAGCTACAACATCTGGCTAGAGATACAGCAGAGCAGCTAGGACTGATCACACAGCTTAAGTCTGACATTTGGCAGGAGCTGAAATTTACAATTCTGTAATCTGAGATGTGAAATAACTGTAAAGGTTATAAAGCAGCCTTGGAAATTTTCAGTTGCCATTTCACTCAGGGGAGCAATTTTCTTGACCAGGTAGTAAAATATAAATAGAGTTTTTCATTAACATCACTACTGTTGTTGTCATGATAAAGGATGCTAAAGGAGATTTAATGTTTGATCTGATAAAATTTCCAAGATGGTTTTGTAGGCTGGGTTAAATTGTGCTATTATTTTGCCTTTTAAAAATAGAATGGAAAAGCAATCCACATCTCCACCTACTGCAAACTTTACTAACTATACCACTAGTTACCACTAATTTGAGTACACATACTCAGGCTTTTTTTCACTTAATTTCTCCCAATCATGTTCTAGACTTGAGAAACTGGTTCTACTCCCTAAAAGGTTTCAGTGGTAAAGATTATTCTGCTTTTAAGTTTTTCTAAGTGTGCTGGCACTTATATAGAAGTATGGCTAAAGAAATTAGACCCATCAGGTCAGATGTTATGTTAGCTATTGGGCTGATAAAAACCATGGAAGTCAATAAAAAAAATCTATCCTTGGTTTCCATAGGTTCACATAATAAGGCAATATTATCAATCTTAATTCTGAACTACAGTACCCTTCTATTCATTCAGAGTGTTCACAGTAATATAGGTATTTAGGGATTGCCAGGGGAATTTGAGTGTACTTACTATTTGGTTGTTGGCTCATTACCAGTAGATGCTCCTTCATAAAGAGATTTTTCAATATTACCAATTTATGGTTCTTCTCTACCAACAGGATTCTGAGAAGATACAGCGATTTAAAGATGCAATCACAGCTCAAACTAATTACACTGTTTTGGTGAGTAAATTGTTGGTCTGCCTAACTAAGAACTAGCCAGTTTTAAAACAAAAAACACGCATGTAAGTACATAAGTTTCAAAACTTCAGATGTCTCTGAATATGGAGGTATCAGTGTCAGACTTAAGAAAGGTTTTCTTACTGTCTAGTCTATCCTCCAAAAAGACATCTGGTTCCATCTTCTACTATTTCCCTTCAATAAATACTTACCAGGATATAATATGGCGTAAGACTAGACAGTACTTCATAAGATAATGTTCTTTAGTTTACATTACATCATGACTTTTGGGTATTGTCACAGAAAATGGTATTGTGTATCTGAAATAAATCACAGACAAACTGTGATACTGAGTGGCATTTATAATATAGTAGCACCTGGAAACCCTAGTCATGGATAACAGAAAAACCAGCCCTGCCTCAAGGAACTTAAATAGAAGGACTCAGGTAGAGAGACGGATAGAACAGGGAAATAATGAAATAGCCATCTATTTCATTTCCTTTATTCAGCACAACATTCATTCATTCATTCATTCAAACCACTGCAAACCAGAACAGTAGCAATATCACCTGCCTTTATTAATTGCTGTTTGTTATCCACCACAAACATTAACCATGCTGACAACCAAGAGAGAAGGAAATGGGGCACTCTAAGATAATGGGCCAAGTAAATTTTAAGGGGTGTTGCAGGAAAGAAAAATGACCATTCATAAAGGTACTAGGTCTTGCCTTTCTGTAACTTCACACACACACGCGCGTGCGCGGCTGGAACGAGAGGTGCAAAATGCAGCTCACTCCAAAGTTCATGGGCATCTACATTCCAAGTTTGGGTTCATGTAAGTCTAACACACTGATAATAACTCTTTTAAAATTGGCTACTGGCATATATCCTTCATGGGAATTATGCGGCCTCCTCATCATGTGACATAACTAGATGGAGTAGCATTGGCCTCAGTGTTGTTGTATCCATGTTTCCCCTTAGGAATCTGTCCTTGATGGTGGAATGTATTCCAAAAGCTGATTGAGAATATATATGTTAAATAGTTATTAACAGCAAATAATGATTACCTGATTGTCCATCTTAATTACTGTTGTACAGTATGTGCTATACTATACAATAAAGAAGGGGATCTCCCAGTGAAGAAATCAGCTTACTAGGAAAACAGTTTCTGTTGATTATAAGTGAAGCAGCTCAGCCTTGGTAATAGTCCACCTCCCGTGTGTCAAGACAAAGCACTGACTTACGATACTAACAACTTACTCAAATCACTTACGAAATTAATCACTAATAACAAGTGGCTTTGATACAAAATTTACCACTCTTGGTTTTGCCTCAGTCTATTACAAATTTAATGTAAACTCTTGGCCATAATTATTGCTGATTACTACTTAACAATTCACCATTAATGGTTTTCCCAAAATTAAAATCAGTCTGAGGATGTGAGCAAGGAAGTATTCTTAAGTCTGGGGAATGGAGAGAGGGACAAGGAAGTATAGTTTTGTGGTTAAGACACTGTACTGTGATACAAGAAACAGGGGATCACCTTCATCCTAAACAATCTGCATGTTTTACCTCAAAGTAACTACACATAAGCTATGTCAAAGTTAAATCACAGGCAAGGAAGGATACTTTAAGTATACTGCAAGGTAATTTGCCATGGTCAAAGTCATACCCACCTTAGTATAGCTTGCACTAAACTGTGCCTAGTCTTTAGCTTAGACATGGCTTTTGAAACCTCTAAATAAAAAACAAAATAGCTTTTTAGCAGTGAAGACAAGTCACTAATACATAATCCTGTTATTAATTCTGTATCATAGTTCTCCAGCTGTAAAAAAAGGCATATAAATACCTCTTTCCCTCAACCAAGAGTCTGTCAATCTTCGTTTAGCTGAAAAATTTTCAGAACAGAAACTGTTTCTCATTGTGTGCATGCACACAGAGCGATCTATGTCAGTAGGGCCTCCGAACACTACCTCAACACAGATAAATAATGCCCCCCCCAAATTATCAAAACATGTTCAATAACTCATTTTCAGTCCCACAAAATTTTATGAAATTTAGGTCATAACTAAAGTTGCTTTGGAAATGTTATTTCTGGCTTCCCAGCCTTTTATGGAATTATAATTTCAGCCTCAACATTTAGCATACTTAAAAAATGAGGAAGGATTAATGTTGATACATTCTTAAAGATATTCTGGAATTTAACTTCAGATGTAAAAGAATTCCAATCACATTTCTATCACTTATGATTTCCTTTTTCATATGAACATTTAACTGATGTGCCTTTAAACTTTGGAAAAATCGGAGTGAATATTTACTGATTAAACTGTATATGTAGTAGAAATATAACAGCCCTGAAAAAAACCAAGAACCCTACCTCATAAAACAAACAGCGGTTTAGTGATTTTGTTTTCCCTTGCTAGGGCTTACCAGCAGCATTGCTATCTTAAATGTGGAGCCCTAAAATTCAATTTAGCACAGTTTTTTCTTGTGTGTTGACTCACAGTTTATTTCGTTAGCCTGTCTGGGTTGCTCTTCAGACACGACATTGATCTATGTTGCAAAAATGTCATTGCTAACAGCCTTATAAATCTTGTGTGATTGCAAAATATTTCCTTTGATCACCAAGTCAACTTCCCTCGATAGGAAAAACCAGGTAACCAGTACTGTGCTGTATGCTCCTTTTCCCTCCATCTCTGAACTGTGCACCCTAATGCACATATAGACCCCCTTACCAAAGAGTACGCTTTTTCTTATGACAAAGAGGGTTTTGTACTCCCCGGCCCTTGCATCATTCACCCACTCATATGTTACGACAATACTTCCCTTAAGAAGGAAAAAAAAATCTCACCTTTAAGTCCTGCCACTTTGCCTTCTTCCCGATTTCCTAGACTTTCCAGTCCTTGTGGCATCTATACCTCTTTGGCCATCAATTCTGATTGAAATGTTCTGCATCTAAATAATATATTCTTTCTATAGTACTTCAGATAGTCCATCAGTGACAAGCAGGGATCCTGGTTTTCTCCGGTTAAAAATTGCAAATTCTCTGATTAAAACCCCAAAATCTGTGATAAAAAATAAAGGCCCCCCACAGCCACCCCACCCAGCACTGCTGGTGATCTGCACTCACCCCCACAGTCTCAACAACCCTCCTAATGCCCCTTACAACAGCCCCCCAGACCCACAGACATGCAGACACAGACACTGACACCCACCCCAGCAGATAAGTGTGTGTGGGGGGAAAGGGCAGGGCAGGGGAAAGGGAAGGTACTGGGGGGTAGACTCTGCCCCTGTGCCCACTCCCAGGAGCAGGGCCAGGGGGTGAGGGCAGAGGTGCCACTCTGTGGGCCACACACATGCTGGACAGCCTGACAGGAGATTCACACACAGAGGCTGTCACCACAACTCTGTCACTGCGCCCTGCGCTACCATCCCATGGCCACCTGCATGGCTTTGTAGGTAAGTGGAGCAGAGTGCAGCAGCAGCAGTGCGGTGGCAACCACCGTGTGCAGGCCACATACGTGCCACCTGGCTGGGGGGTGAAACAGGGGGCTTGCATGCAGAGGCATGCAGAGGCTGCACAGTTCCATGGTGGTGTGGGGTGGTGGCAGCTGCATGCAGGCTGGGGGGGCTTTGTGGGCAACGGCTGCCACCATGGAGCCATGCCCTTCACCCCTGGATCCTAGAGGTAAGAGGGGCTTGGGGGTTGTGGAGCAGGGCTGGGGAAGATGGTTGGGGGCTGACAGAGTGGGGGGTGCTGCCATTGCAGCTGGAAGCAGGGCCAGAGGGTGAAGGCAGGGGTCATCGCTGGCACAGGCAGCCACACAGGTATGTGGCAGTGGCTGCCCATAATGGTGGTAATGGCCGCTGCCTCCATGGAGCCACGCCCGGAGCTGCGCAGCTGGCGGCAGCAGCGCAGGGTGGTGGTGGGGATGCCTGTGTGCCACCCAGCCACCACCATGCTGCCATAGCTGCCCAGCGGCTCACTGCACAGCTCTGGGCATGGCTCCGCAGCGGAAGCAGGAGGTTTTGTAGGCAGCAGCCATCACCACCATCACAGCCCTCCAGGTAAGCGGCAACAGCCACCACCTGCAAGCCCAAGCCCCCAACCCCACACCTCCATTCCTTGCCGTGGCTGCAAGCTGGCCATGAAGCTGTGCTCCAGCTACATGCCAGCCTTCCTCTCCCCCTCCCCTGGGCATGCGGCCGGGCGGCATGTGTGCAGCCCGCACATGGCAGGCACCACCACGCTGTGCCTCACATCGCTTGCCCACAAAGCCCACCCTGCAGAAGGGCACCCCTGTCTGCACTCCCTGGCCCTGCTTCCAGCTGTGATGTACTGTCTGGAGCCGGCAGCACCCTCCACTCCATCAGCCTCCAACCATCTTCCCCAGCCCTGCCCCACAGGCCCACTTACCTCCATGCTCCAGGGGCGAAGGGCAAGTCTGAGCCTGAGCCCAGCCTTGGCTGCCTCAGAGGCTGAGACCCCGCCTCCCCCCTCTCCCTCCCACTCCAGCCAGGGCAGGAGGTTTCCCACGCTTTTTGCAATTGGCTCTTGCAGGCTGGAGCTGTGCCAGCCTGCAAGAGCTCTTTGCAAAAGTGGAGAATCTGCGGATTTCTCTGCTAAAAGAGAAATCTGTGTTTTCTCCGATAAAAACAGGGAATCCGTGGTTTTCTCCATTTTTTTGTGGTAAACGGAAAACCCGGATCCCTGGTGATAAGTAATAGCAGTAGTGTAACTAGGGTGGGGCAAGCAGGGCACCAGCCCTGGATGCCAACTATGAGGGACACTACAATTGTCCCCCCATGTGTCTTTGCCACAGCTGGAGTAATCCTGAGCTGTCCCTGCCTGATCGTAGGAGCCAGGCAGGGTACCACCATGCCAAGCAGTATATCTTGGGGGCAGGTGGCAAATGGGGAGAGCAGAATGGTATCCCCCTAACCCAGGGAGCATTTGCCAGAGCAGGAGCAGCCTGTATGTATTGGAGGCGTGAGGGAGGAGTGAACTAGGCAACAGGGTCAGCTCCCAGCGCCAGAGTGGAGCTGAAGCTGCTACAGCAACAGCAGCAGTAGCTGAGGAAGGTAATCTTTCCTTTCCCCTCACCCATGTCTACTCCTTCACCCCATTTACAATGGCCGGCATACCCCTGTGCTTCCAACCCTCTCCTGCCCCTGGTGCTCAGTGAGCTGACTGTACCTCTGAGTAACAGGGTTCTGGTTCCACATTAAGTCTACACATTTACCACCATTGGATAGGATTCCAAAGCATTTTTTGATGGTGTAGCTTGTTTGGATCACTACCTGGGCACTTGTTCCCAGGGGATACGATACACATTACATACAGAATGGTTGAAAAGAGTGTTTGTTATGGTACTGTAGAGTTAACATTTTGGATGTGTGATCAGAACCTTGGCAAAACCAAATTGCTGGCCCTAACAGAATCCAACCAAGACTCACAGTATGCTGCAGGGTGGTGGCCAGAGGCATAGCAAGACAGCTCTGCGCCAGGGTAACCACAATGCATGAGCAGCAGGGACTGCAGGGGCCAATTGCTGCGCTGCAGTCAGCTGTCACTGTGGTGGTGGCAACTATATTCTGAGTGATTTTAAAATACCTTCAGGACATTATTCTACACAAACCAAGGTTCTTATCTCTAACCAAGGGAAATCATAGCAACAGCTGAGCACGTTGTCAGTTTAAACTTGTTTTCTGTTCTATTGTGCATAGGCTATTACTGGAATGGCAATAGACAATCATTTGTTAGGGCTAAGAGAAATGGCACGGGAACACTTCAAGGAACTGCCAGAGATATTTACAGATGAGACATATTTGACAAGCAATCGATTTATCCTTTCAACCAGCCAGGTAAGTGTTACAAATTCACTAATCTTGCTATACCAAGACTCCCTGTTAGAGAGCTAATTCATTTATAGCCAGCTGATTTTATAGATCACAATGGAAATGGCAGCTTTGAAACAACTTGAGGGTGGTATGAATAGCTGTGAAACATTTTCATTACCTGATTTTCATTACCAAATATTTTTCCATAACCAAATTTACATAACAAAAAATGGCTGAATTTTCACTTCTCTCTATCCCAAAGCTTTCCCTGACTGAAGCCTAATACTGAACACAAGAGCAAAAAAAAGTATATAAGAGCCTTGTGCTTCCATTCCTTCCACACTAAGTACTCCCTTATGCCATGCCCTTTTAAAGGCATCAGCTCCACTGAGAATTTTTTCTTCCACTGACAACACTGGCACCAAGCAAGATATACTACTGCTGTGAAGGAAGAAAAGCCAGGAAGCATGGGCAAATAATAGCAGCTGCATTTGAAATATTGGGGCCAGGGCCAGCATAAGTTTCACAAGGCTTTATAAACTCTACGAATATGTATGAAACCCTGTTTAATCTTTCCTCATCTAAAAATGTTCCTACTTCCACGCTCTTAAGCCAACACTAGCAGCCTGTTAAATGACTGGGACATTCCCTGTATACCTGTTTATGAAGAGTTAATTTATAATCCCTAATAGAGATCAAATGGGCAATTCCACCAAATAATAAATAATGAAAAAGGCAGCAGTACAGAATCATATTCAAGAGCTTTAATTAGAAATTGAGAGGAAAACTGGGCAAGATAACCACTAGAAATAATAATGAGGCTATTAGATCTCCATAACTGTTGGACACATATGTAAAGGAACCATGCAACCACACAGCTAACGTAGGCCAAGGCCACCATTGGCTCTGTCTGTCCACCGTATACAAACTACATAAACAAGAACAGAAAATGAAGCGTATATGAAGTTCTAGTATCATATAGTTGCCTGCATCCTTCAGCTGTAGACTGTAAGTGTCAGACATGCAAGTTCTGATCTGCAAGTCAGCACTTAATTTACAGACAGCACACAGCATAATTAAATGATCAACAGTCACTAGTTCCTAGGCTGAGCATTTTGAACAATATAGCTATCCATACAGGAGTCAACATAAATTGAAAATTAAATATTTCACCACATATAGTATCAGCTTTAATTAAATTAGAAAAAAATTCCTAACAATTAATTTACTGAAATGCTGCTTCAACCTTATAGATCTGTGAGTGTGCAATAAAAAGGTCTGATAATATTGTGATGTAGCATAAAACCTTAATAAGTAATTTGATCTTGTCCTAATGTTTGTGGGCTTTCAGACATGAGTGAATGTAACCAGAATACCACTGCATAAATTCTCCAAGAAACCATCCATGAGCAAAGAATGCTTCTGAATAGCTGTATGGCCTTCGGCTGTTGCACAGCAAATTTATCTGACAATTCTATGACTCTATTAGCAGGACTCTAATGGCTTGTTCTACACCATTAAAAAGCCAAATGTCATTTCTGAAGGCCCATGTACACAAAGTCTGAAATATATAAATCTCAAACAAATCTTAAATTTTCTTCTGTAGAAATGTCATAATTATATTGAAATTGTAATAGAAACTCAGTTTCAACTAATAGCTGAATGCATTAAAATGCAGTTTTTATGTGAACTCTCAATATTAAAAGTTAAGAACTGTGCAAATATTATATAGCTGATTAAACACTTAATATTACAAGTTTAAATTAACCATAAGGTAAGGAATTGCATGCAGTCCTAGTAACTAATAGCCACTGGGGCTTCATTACAGTTAGAAATTTGGGGGGTTAGGTCAAGTTAAAAATGGCCTCCTGATTTAAGTCAGTACTTAGATAGATGCCAAGAGCCTGATCTAAGGTAAGTCAGGGTATGGGGAAGGACAGGCAGGATTGGGGCAGCATGGGGGGTGTGGGGAAGTCCATAGGGGAGTTGGTACAATGAGAGATGCTCTCCATTCCTGCCAAAATCTCTCTGCCCACCCCCACCCCTGCCCCATCATCCCCTGATGCTCCCAGTCCCACAAATCACTCCCGGGGCAAAGTCTACCAGTATTCACCAGTGTCGGGAGCCTAACGAAAATAAGGCAACATGGGGGGAGGGGCAGGCAGATGGGAGGGGTTGGTAGGATCTCTCTCCTCCCAACCACAAGCTATTTTTAGACCTCCAACCCCAGACAAACAGCAACCCCCAGCCAACCAACCGCCCCTGATCTTTCCCCCCACACTTACTATGATCAGCTCCCCACACCAGTCCTTTGAACCAGTCCCAACCAGCCCCACCCCAGACTCAGGAGGCACCAGTCACCCCTGGGAGGGAGGGAGGTTCTGGGGTTTCCCCAGGTTCCCTGTGGGGGGTGCATTGGAACGCCCCCAAAGTGGGCCCAAAGTGAAGGGCTCCAATCCACCCACTCAAAAGCTGGGGAGCATCCTCCAGCATGATTTCGCTCTGTTCCCTTCTCCCCCTTCCATTCTGAAAACAGTGCTGGGGGCAGGGCTGAACTGTGTCAGTCTAAACCTATGCCCAGCACACACAGACACAAGTTAATGAAGGTGGTCTTCTTTGGAATGCCTTCATCTGAACCCTCCTGTAATGAGGATTCAGATTGTCACAGGATTGGGCCCCTTTAAAATGCTCCACAGTTGTGCACTTGTCATGGTTGTAGAGCACTTCAAGGGCCAAATCAGGCAAAAATTGTCACTTCTGTCTGCTCATTTAGTGTACCTCCATGGTAGGGGTTAATTAGATCAGTTCAGCCATTTTTGACCATTCTAACCTACCTGGAACTTCTGCACAGTTCATACTTAGATCAACCTAACTAGGGATGTTAGTGTAAGACTCACACATGGGCAAACTAAGTTAGATTGGGTGGAAATTTTTAACATGACTTAACCTCCCCCTAACCTCCCTTAACATCGGTACCTACCTTAAAGGTCTGCGTAAAATGAGAGAATAAATGAAATTGCAGTCTCATATTGAAGCCAGTTTTCAAACAGAGCAAATTACATCCAATTTGTGCATGGAAATTAATATACAGAATCTTATAGACATAACTGGTTTATCTGCCAAAACGCCAGTTGTTGTCTCCAGCTCTAGGATCTGGACTTCCCTTTCAAACAGTAGTTGGTAAGGGAATCTGCTGTTTAAAGTATTTGTGGCTTTTTCACATTTTTCTTTACTATCAGCTAAATTACTTCAAGGGCAATTATGAATTTTTTCCCCTCTCTCTCCACAACCAGGTTCCAACCACAATGGAAACGTTCTGCTGTTATGGGCCTGTAGTTCCCAATGGTTATGGTGCATGTTATAACCCACAGCCAGAGCATATATTATTCTGCATCTCAAGTTTTAAAGGCTGTAGAGAGACCTCCTCAGTCACATTTGCTAAAGCTGTGGAAGAAAGTCTCATTGAAATAAGAGATCTGTGCAACAAGTGCAACTCTGCTGTAGCAAAACCACTGGCTAAACAAGAAACTGCTGCAAAATGTCATAATGACCATAAGCGCTAACCGTCCATGTGACCTGAACTGTTTCCTTTCCCCTGCCCTGCAATTATTTATGAAGCTATTACCAGAAACATTTCATTGTAGAAGAAAAACATGTTTTATTTTGGGTATGGATGCTGCTAACATTTATCTAGAAAATAAGCTAGAAAAGCGCTGAAGTTTCCAGTTTTTGCCCAATAATCAGCAATAAGGTTTGGTTTGATTAGCTTAACAGAAGATAACAATAATATGGATACATGCTGGACCATCACTTCTTTTCTATCAAATATCTAATGAGTTTAACTGTTTTAGTATAGGACCAGAATTAAGCATCAAAATTGTGACACCAAGACACTCTGAAGGGTAGTATTTCTTAGCAAATCTAACAGATTCATGCATAGTCTTGCAGGTTTTGCATATAAGCAAAAACAAGTTCCTGTATGTTTTTTCACCACCGAGTGCTACATGCAATATGCTATTGAGTGAGTGCTGTTAAACCTTTAAAATTTTGCTTTTGCTAAGTACTTAACATTACCAAGGTATTCTCTATGTACAGGGAATATCATTAGCCGTGGTAATGTTGCCTGCTTCCAAAAGCAAAATGGTATGGGTTTTTTTTAATGGCGACTGATGTTTAGTTTTATAAGCACCCACAAATTTGAAGTAAATTCTGAAAGATGCCTTGAAAGATGAATAATATTGCCTTGGCTCCTGTTCATACATGCTGCAAAAGCAGCATTAACCTATATTTAAACCCAAGTACTACATCATCAAATAACTGTTACTAGTAAAAGCCAAAGTAGTAACTGACATTTGCATTGAGTTCTACACTGAGAGCAGAATATCTTTTGCCCTAAATTAATTTCCTTCATTATATCCTTCTATAACTAGGTGATATTCAGCCCTTTGTGCCCAGCATAAGGCCTGCAAATCTTTTATTTCCACCTTTTTCTCTACACAGGGATGATTCACTGTGACTAGCAAGAGTCATATACAAACTTAAGAAATTAGAGTGCTGCAAAAAAAGCAAACATTTAGAGGTGCTGTGCAAGATGAGGTAGTCCCCATTATATGAACTACAGACATGCTCAAAGTTTGAGAGTACATATCAGTCATTGCAGCTTCTGATCATCCCATGTTTTCTTTTCTTATTTTATTTACTATTAAGGTTACCATATTTCCAGTTCCAAAAAAGAGGCCACCTGTTGAGGGGACACCTCACTCCCAACCCACAGCCCCCTGGGGCCCTGCCAGTGCCTCTGACTCCCAACCGGCAGCCCTCCATCCCTGCTGCTGCCCCTCACTCCCGAACCACCCACAGACCCCTGGCCCTGCCAGTGCCCCTCACTCCTAACCCACAATTCCCTGTCCCTCCAGGCCATGCTGGTGCCACTCACTCCTGATGCACAGCCCCCTGCTCCCTGCAATCCTGGGAAGCTGCCCCCTTCCCAACCAGGCCAGAGCAGGGTGACTCTGATTCATGTGGGTGGCAGCAGGAGGGAAGAGGAGGGGAAGCCTGTGACACCCCCTGCCCTGGGGTGGGGCTCTCACACTACGCTAGGCAGTCTGGCCATGCCTGTCCCTGCCACCTGGGCAGCGTCTCCTGGCTGCTCTACCTCTGCAAGCACAGGTACCAGCCCTGGTGCTACAAGCCCAGACACAGATCTCCCCACTGCCCCCACTAGCCGAATGGGCAGGCACATCCCCTCCTCCCTCCTACCCTGCTGCAACCCCAGTGCTGCCAGGCTCTACTCCCCCGTCCCCCAACCCCTCTACACACCCCCACAACACACACCCCTCAGGCAGCCCCCATGCCCTAGCTCACCAACCTCTGTCCCCCACAGACTTTCTATCAATTTGGCTTGGCAGCAGCCATTCTGATCCCTCTCTATTTGCTTTTCTCCCTACCTTCCTTCTAAGTTTCATTATTCTTCTTTCTGACTGAACGATACAGCTGTGTCTGGAAACGTTTGATCCTGAATGTTAGGACCTACTCCAGCTCCCACAGGAGTCAATTGCACAGCACAGGTGTAATTAGGCAGCAGGGTCATTTTCCAGGTTTTGCTTAGTTCAGAGGTTGTCAGTGGTAAGTGTAGACATTTTGGGGCTTTTTTGCAGAAGAAAAATGGCTCTTCTTCAAGTTACACTGGTTTTCAATGAAGAAGATCTATCTCTTGGGCTGCACATGCAGCCACTCAAAACCTGTTAGGCAGCTATTGATAGCCTGCCCCCTTACCAGGCAGGGGAGAGGACAGGCTGTCAGGTAATAGGCTCCTCTAAGGGCAAGGATGGCTCAGGAAGAGGCTCTCTAGTCTCCCTTGGCTGGAG
>NW_017728994.1:7382416-7384735 GCF_001723915.1 Gavialis gangeticus | reverse complement strand
AATGACATCCCAGGATCTGCTTGAGAAGCATCTATGGATGCAAGCCAGTGTTTTGCTCACTTTACTAGCCGCAGCATCACACTGAAGGCGCATGTTCATCTTGTGCTCAACCATGACCCCGAAGTCCCTTTCATCTGTAGTGCTAACCAGCGTAGCACTGCTGAGCCTATAAGCATGCTGCAGGTTTTTCCTCCCCTGCATTTTTTGGTGTTGAACACCATCAGGTTCTCATCCGCCCATTTCATGAGTCTGTCCAGATCTGCCTGGATCACCCTCCTGTCCTCAGGTGTGGATGCTTAAATAGCAAAATAGCTAATAAATAGCAAAAGAGTTCATCACTTGCCTACTGATGCAAGGTAACAGGTGTTTTTTAATTTTTTTCTTACTGTAAATCGACAAATTACAAAAAATGTAGTCAAGGATTCTTTCAACTGACAGAAATCACAACTACCAATCCTTGCTGATTAAAGATCATTATCATAGGTTTAATGTTTTTACTGATGATTTTTAACATCACAAGTTTGTAATGTGCCATTTTCACATGCTGAATGAACTTGATCCTTGTGTAGCAGGGCACTTAACCCTTATCTTCACACATGCTTAGTTACTGAAGTGCTAAGTACCTTGCAGTGCACAGGAAATGCAGAATCAGCCCAGATGTGGTTGAATTTGAGATTATACTCAATATAAACAAGAATAAAATCAGAGCAAATATAACACAATTTTTCAATTATCAGTTCCAAAATATATTTTCTGTCCAGCCTCTCAGTTAACAAAATCATGCATCTCCATGTTAAATTATGCTTTGTTGCAATGGAATATTTTAAGGATTTCAGGAAATAGTAGTTTCTGATGCTTAAAAAAAACTGTTGAGACTCATAGAATAAGGTCTTGTTCTGCAACTTTGAAATATATAATCTCAGCATATGTGTATATGTGAAGTGAACAGAAATCTATTAAATATCGTTTACCTACAAAGCTCTGGAATTGATTGCTTGCATTGCTTTGAGAATTGTCATTGGCAGAATTAATAAAATTACATGAATATAGTAAGAAGCAAGGATTTACTGCAAATATATTGAAATCCACGTATTCACTGGAAGATGTAAAGTTTAACACAGTATGGACATGCAAACACACACACACAAATATTCATAAGGAGCTGTTTTATTTTACGCACACACACAGCTGAGCTCAAAAGGTTGTAGGAAGGCATGTCTTATTTAAATGGAAAATACTCATGAATCTCAATATCCAAAATGGACAGAACTGAAAGAAGTCTTATTTCAGCATGGTGGTGTATACTGATGATATATATGGCTGGCCTTTGACAGCACTGACAGTAACAGTACAACAAGACACAACTGAATCCTTTATGGTGTGTTATTAGAATATAAAGTGAATATTTTAGTGATGTTTATTTTTTTAAAACAATAGAGATTTATGGCAAATGAAAATGTACATATCTCGTGTCCCAATTTTGCTTTAGTTGTACATTTTATGCTGTAAGGAAACAGAACTGAATCTCTAGGCAGGTACATAATTGAACTGTGCCAGAATTATAATGCCAGAATATTTCGAGAGAAATCCTTGACCAATAAAAAGCATTCCCAAGAAAAGACCTGCTTGTGCTTGCTTCAATCACAGACACCCTTTGTTTCAGTCTCTTCAGAGATAAGCAAAAGTGGTCAGAACCTGGATGCTGCCAAGGGGGCATGGGTAGTGTGGCCCAACATCACACACAACACAATATGCATTTTACTCCAGGGAGAGAGAAACTACAAGTGTTAGGCCCCTGCTACATGTTACATATATTACACAATTCACTGGGGACTCATGCAATAAATGTAAACCAGGCACACATGCAAAGTTATCCTCACAGGATAAAAATGGCACTTCTACTAGGAAGAGATGTTAACAAGGTTCTTTGGGTAGATGCAATCGTTTTTATTAGACCAACTAAACAGTTGCAAAAACTGTTCTTTGCAAGGTGTGGGGCACAAACACCCTTCTTCAGGCAGAGGGAGAATCTGCTGGGGTGTGTAAGCTCTCCTGGGTGGAACAGAAGCCAAATTGGGGGGGGGTGGAATAAATACATTTTCCTACTATTTAGTTGGACTAATAAGAGAGATCACATCTACCCAAAGAACCTTGTCTTCCTGTGTCCTTAGACCAACACGGCTACAACCAACACCCCTGAGCCTTCTTGGGAGGCACTTGTCGAGTATCTTTAAAACCCAGCATGCACCAAGCAAGGCCTTCAGTCACTGTTCACCTGGCAGATGGATGGGCTGCCAGCAAGGGGGTGCTGACCCAGCA
>NW_017728994.1:7365535-7377416 GCF_001723915.1 Gavialis gangeticus | reverse complement strand
GCCCTGTAGCCAGTTCCCCGCCGTTTCCATCCGAGCGCTCACCGGGACCCCAGCGCCGTCGCCGCCCGCTCTGGTCCACTGAGGAGCGCGGCAGGGGCGGGAGCGGGCCTCGGCCCGGCGCTCGCTGCTGAGAATCCAGTTTAAAAAACCAAAACAAAACCTACAACAAACCAGACAAAAAAAAATCTAGTCTAAACAGTCCGACGCCGCTGGCCCCACAGCCGGGCCCGGCCCGCGCAGGACAGGGCTCCTCCTCTGCACTAGACGAACAGGCCGCGCAGCGCTGCATGGGGGTAGGCTCCCGTGGGCGCCGCCTCAAGGCCAGGCCCGAGGAGAGGCCCCGCTTCGCCGTCCTGCTCTCGGCGCTGGGGCTCCTCCCCCGGCCCGGCCTACCCGCCGGGGTTGCTAGGGCGGCGGCGCCATGCCCCCGCGCGCGCTCGTGTTGCTGCGCTTCGGCCTTTCCCGGCGCTGCGGACAACTGGCGCACTGGACCGGCCGCCTGCGGGGCCTGCAAGGTGCGTGCGGCCGGGGGCTGCAGGGCCCCGCTCCGCTCTTGGCCCCTGCGGGGCACGAGGGGGAATCCCGGCGGCCCCTCCTGCCCCCAGGCCTGGGCAGAGCCGACCCCGGGCGAGGGCACGCTGTCTGTGTCCAAATGAAGAGGGGACGAAGAGGTGGGGAAGAGCCCTTTAAAGAAAGGCCCGGACCCACAATAAAAGAACAGACCCAAAAAACTAGCAACAGGGCCCAAGAATTTGTCATAATTCTCAGACAAATTCTCAGAGGAGGGGAGCACCTCTGTCTGCGGTCCTGTCAACCCACCTGTCTCCAAGCTGCTGGCAGTGGCTCCCTGCCCCTTTCCCCAAATGGTTTCCAAGCAGCCGCTGCCCAGCAAAGAGCCAGGATCCCCTGGGCCAGAGTCCTCTCTTGCAACATCTCCAGCGGTTAAGTTATGATGCTGCAATCATGGTGCACACAGTCAGCTCAAGTTATGCTAACTAAATTAAACACAGAGCAATTATTAAAGGGATTAGAGATGAGAAGGTGGCATTTCTGTCCACTTTTCCTGAAAGGAAGAGTAACTAGAGCATGGACAAGGAAAAGACCCAATCCACGTTGATTGAATACATTCTTTTAGAGGTTTACTGTAGGCCTGCACTCCCTCGGCAAGGCCTTCACTGAACAAAATAGTTAGAAATTAGCTTTAATTTTTTTCAGTTGATAAGCAACTGATGCTAGAATTTTATCATGGTGCATTTCCACTGCCAAGGAGTATACTCAGAATAAGATGAAAAAAAGGCAATTTACAAAATACATGAAAATCCAAACCAATCCAGCATGTTGTTTGAATTGTATTAATTAAATTCAGCAAGACTGAAGGACGGCTGGTTAAGACAGCACTGTGTAATGTGCATTAACATGTCAGGATACTCTGTTGTGGGAAACCAAATAGACCGGGGTGCTCAACCTCCTGCCCACCAGCCAAATGCAGCCCATTGGGCCTTGGAATCCAGCTTGCAGGGCTTCCCCCAGGTCAAGAAATTTGGAGGTGGAGGAATAGTAGTCATTATTATGGCAACCCTCCCCCTGCCAAATTGCCAGACCTCAAGAGGGTTGTGCCCCTGTCCACCCCATGCACCCCCCCTCCCTGCTGTGCGCCCCCCGTCCCCCTCATTGGGCCATGTCCTCTTTTCCCCTGCAGGGGTGGGCTGCCCCCTCTCCTCCATGCAGGCTCTATCCAGCCACTGCTCCTTCCCTGGGCACTGGATTAGGACCACCAGCTGGATCCAGCCTGTGAACAGAGACCGCACTGCCCATCTGGACTACGGTGGTGGGTGGGGAGGGGAAGGAAAGTTGGGACCATTGCAATAGACCATAAAGATTTTTAAAATAATAATTTTTTGGCTTAAATGGAGATTTGGAAAGATAAGCAGAGACCATGTTTCATCCTAATTCTCAGACAAATTCAGAAAAATCTCAGAAAAATCATATTGTCAAGAAAATCACAGGATGCATTGTACATGCCACACAAATACAGTTGCCTGCTCAGTTCTCCAACTGTACAGTAGTATCCTTTTAGTATTTATTGGATACTTTTCTTTCAAACTTGTAGATACTAGAGTGAAAAATTAATTCAGTGTGCTCCTTATGACTGCTATACCAGCCAATAGCATATTTAAGTGCATAGTAAATGTCTTGCCTTTTAAAATGAGATTAGAACAGAGAAAGGATGCAGTAGCTCATTCAAAGGCAACCCACTAATGTAGTAATCCTGAAACTACAAAATTACAACCACAATTTATAGGGAAGTTTGCACAGTGCTTTCCTGCATTGCACATTATTTTTTCATGCTTGTCATCATGAGCAGTTACATTTAGAAATACCAAAAGTTTATGACAAACCAAGAGAAGGCTGCTTTTCTGGTCTTTTGTAGCTGTGCTGGAAGCAGATGGACATCAAGTTATCCTAGAAGAGATACCAGACTGGAATGTTGTAGAACTCGTAGTGAATGGCGAAACTGTGCTCCAGTGCAATATTAAAGACCTCAACTTCGGTAAGTACCAGACTTTCTTTGCTGTACCCTTCATTAGATATTACTTCATTCTGAAATTAATGTCAAAAGTTCTGTCTTCTAAATTGTCACTTTAATTAATATTAACATTAATGCCTATCAGTTCTTCAGTTCTTTATACATAAGCCATCATAAAGTGCACATAAGAGAAAAGATTGTCCATTGGTTAGGGCACTGCTTGGGAAATTTGGGTTAAGTTTCCTCCCTTTGCAATATTGAGCAAAACACTTAGGTTTACATTCAAAATTTATTTAGGTGCCCAACTTCCACTGAAACCAATGCAACAACACCTTTTTGTTCTAAGTCTTAGTTTCTCTCTGTGCCTGGGGTCTTAAATAAGGATAACAGTACTTAGCTACTGCAGAGAGGTATTGTGTTAGAGTTTGTCCAGAACATGGAAATTCGTTTACTGGAATACTGTAACTGGATCCAGTAACCTGTGTTAGAGTTTGGCCAGAACATGGAAGTTCGTTTTATTTTCAGCCTCCTCAGCTCCACTCAGAGACTGCAGGGCAGGAAGAGTGACCAGGAAGTGACCAGGAATACTACCAGGAGTGACCAGGAATAACGGTCACAAGCTGGCAGAGGGTAGATTTAGGCTAGGTATCAGGAGGCGCTACTTCACAGTCAGGGCGGCTAGGATCTGGAACCAACTTCCAAGAGAAGTGGTGCTGGCTCCTACTCTGGGGGTCTTTAAGAGGAGGTTAGATGAACACCTTGCTGGGGTCGTTTGACCCCAGTACTCTTTCCTGCCATGGCAGGGGGTCGGACTCGATGATCTACTCAGGTCCCTTCCGACCCTAGAAACTATGAAACTATGAAGAGAAGCAGAGAACTATGAAGAGAAGCAGAGAACTGGAGTGCTCAGCTTTCCCCGGATGTGCGAGGAAAGAGAGAGGCAGGGAAGTCAAGTGCCCCAACTCTTTGCTTCCACAATATACACCTGCTAAACCACCACTGAGGCTGGAGTAGGGTAGACAGCAAAGTAGGAAGTGGAGCCCCCCACTCAGCATCCGTAGCCCATGAAAGACACTTGTCATTCCCACTTTCTCCCTGCAGGAATAAAACTGAAATCAACAGGGTGCTTTTGGGTTGGGCAGTCAGGAAGCAAAAAGATTCCATTTCAGTTCTCTCAAAAGCAGAATTCTTCTGGAAGTTCTTTCCAACAAACAGTTTGTATTTTTTTTCTTTTTAACTTTGTCCCAGTTCAGAATGAATTCCCCTCACCTCCAAAACATGAAAGTTTTACAGTAATTTCCATTTTCTAGCCATCCCTGTCTCAGTGTAGTAGCACAATGGACATTGCTAATGACTACCTATGGCAAGGACTTCCACTTTTTTTTTTAATCTGAAAAGATGTCACTTTCAGTACTCTCTAATTTCATTTTAGGCATTGATTAAATACCATCTCCTCAGGAGGAGTGCCTTCTAGCTAATGAATCACCGACAGTGTGCAGCATGCATTTCCTGTAATATTTCTGTATTTTGTGACATTCTTCAGTGCAAGTACTTCTCAGTCTCAGATTATGCAGTTAAACAAGATCAGTCCTGCTTATTTTTTGGACAGAAAAAATCGATGGAAAATATTAATTCTTCCATTAAATCCAGGTTTATTTTGGTTTGTTAGTACGGCCACACTTTTAGGGAATCCAACCTATCACACAAGAGGTAGATTTAAACTAGGTTCAGGTACCTAGTTTAAAGGTAGATTTAAAATGGGTTGGATGAGAGAATTTAAAAGAATGTGATATGAAACTAGGAGTAGAATTCTACAACTATTTTATAAGTGTTACTTTTTTCCTTTAGGAGGTGATGGCAAGTTGGATCCACTTTGTGAAGAAGCCAGAGTAGCAGTGCTGAATGCCTATTGATTATCAGGCACATTTCCTCTCTGTCCCTGGATTATATAGACTAATTGTAATAATCTTACAAGGTATCAGATGTCAGACTACATGTAGTTCTATACATTTTCATATCTCGTAGCAGGTTTCTACATAACTGCATTGAATATTGCCATGTGTGAAACAAGAATACTGTCTTCTTACAGAACTAACTATATACTTACTTATGATTCCCACAAGTTTCTAATACATTTATGTACATCAAAAAAGTATTCTAGCTTCTTTTCTATAACTCTTAGATGGCTAATATGTGTTGTTTTACAGAAATCATGAGAACCCACTTCCTAAATTAAGACTAATTTAGAATTAAGGCTAAATTTAACTACACTGTCATGCAGTCAACTGGCTGGATTTATTTTTAGAATCATAGAATCAATGAGTCGGAAAGGACCTAGACAGATCATCGAGTCCGACCCCCTGCCATGGGCAGGAAGGAGCCCTGGGGGTGGGCAGGGTTATAAGACCCCAGCCAGGTGCCTATCCAGTCTCCTTTTGAAGATTTCCAAGGAAGGTGAGAGCACCACCTCTCTGGGAAGCCTGTTCCAGGCTCTGGCCACCCTTACAGTGAAGTAGTTCTTCCAAATAGCTAACCTAAACCTATCCTCCCTCAGCTTGTGGCCATTGTGCTGGTGACTCCAAGGGGGACACTGGTGAACAGACTTTCCCCGAGTCCCTGCTGCTGGCCCCTGATAAGGTTGTAGGCAGCCACAAGATCCCCCCTCAGCCTCTTCTCATAGGGCTGGCGACGGAGGCCCCCAACGATACGAGTGGCCCTCCTCTGGACCCTCTCCAGGTTCTCCGCGTCCTTCTTGAAGTGTGGCACCCAGAACTGGACACAATACTCCAGCTGCGGCCTGACCTGCGCCGCATAGAGGGGGAGCAAGACCTCTCTGGACCTGTTAGTGATGCCCCTGTTGATGTATGACAGGGTGCGGTTGGCTCTGCCTATTGCTTCGTCGCATTGGCGACTCATATTCATCCTCGAGTCAATCCTGACTCCAAGATCTCTTTCTGCCTCTGTGCTGCCGAGAGGGTCAGCCCCTAACCTATAACCATAATGCTGGTTCCCTCTCCCCAAGTGCAGCACCCTGCACTTGTCCTTGTTGAACTGCATCCTGTTCAGATCTGCCCACTTCTCTAACCTATCCAGTCTGCCTGGATGTGGTCATCAAAATGATAAATCTGGCCCTTCGTGCTGCCCTATGAAAACCAGAATCTTTTCACTATCATTGGCCACCCATAACAAACAGATTAATTTAATCACTGCACAAATTTGGAGTTCCTTACTTTTAATTTTGTACCTACCATTAAGATTCAATGGTCTATCAGTTTTTCTTGGGTCATTAGACACCAATGTAGGGAAGAAAGATGGGAGAATAACATTATTATAAACTCAGGTTAAGTTTGCTTAGATGACCATAACTGAATATTAATCTACTTCTAAAGTTTGTGGGACAACAGTTCATTGGTAACTCAGATTTTCTGATTCTCTAATTTTTGTTAATTCTAATACATGTCTTCAACCTCAACTTCACTTTACAATTTTTGGCTCAGGTTAATGCAGTTGTCTGCCAGTAGTTCTTTGCCAGGATGCTGGTGTTCTTGAAAGGTAGTTTAGTTCATGTCAACAAACCAAAACAAACCAAACATATTTCCTTCCTCTGGAATAAGAACTCCTTGGATCAGCATTTGCATCACAATGCAACCATTTCAACAAAATGTACATGATATTAGACATCCTTAGGTATTAGTAGATAGCACAACTGCAGTTTCTAAGAACATGGCTATGACAAAACAAAGGCTGGCCATTATAGAGCTAGAGAAAAAGCCTATAACTCGCAATACCTCCTACCAACTTTGGTCTGCAGGGCGAGGTCTTAATTACAAATGACCAAACTGCATTCACTACAGCGTGGAACTGAAGCAAAATCATGAAAACACCGTCAAAATACCACCACTATGCCCTACTATGTTCCCTTACTAATAACTCAAGGATGCCAGAGGCACTGAATAACCTATTCTTCAGTAAGTGGTACGAACTAAACATACCAGTCACTAAATTGTGAGAAGCAGGAACTTTTTTTTCAATCTTCGAAAGGAACAATAAAGACAGCTCTTTTGCTTTCTATACATTTGAGACTTTTTTATTTAAACTCAGAATAAGCACAGTAGAAACCCACTAGTATCTGTACAAAGTTATATACAGAAAGCCATTAATAATGACAGAAATGACAGATGTGCTGTACTTAACAGTGATCACTACGAAAATCTGAGTCTTACATTTTTGTCCTCCCATCTGACCTGCACTTGCTAGGAGCAATATAAAAGCCCTATAGAGTTCCCCCAGCATAGGACATATGGAAGGTACAAGTTGTCTTTACAGGACCTTCTTGTAAATTCTAGCAGGCATGCAAGGTTAAAGCAGTAGCAGCATGGACAGCTGGCTAAGTTTCACCGGGAGTCATTCCATCTCCTGGAGCAGCCCAGAATCAGGAGGGCACAATGGTGCCTTAAAACTACCTACCCATGTCTTCTGGTCAGCAAATTCTGCACTGCACCTCTTAGCCTGATTAAACTAATTGTTTAACCACAAAATAATCCTTTACAGAATAGAAGCCAGATCCCACAAGCACACCTGGAACATCTGTTGGACTGGATAGAGTTTAGGCATATAGACTAGGGAGAGAAATTACACATAAACTGGTATAAGTGATACGAAACTGGTTTAAATCTGTAACAACAGAAGAAGTTCAGTGCACATGAGCTGCTTTCAAAATAGTTGAAACTGGTTTAAGATAAACCTGGATGGATGTAGTATCAGGCTTAACCAACTTAGGTTAAATTGGTTTATTGAATTACTGTCCCAGATTCCCTCCAGATTCAAGTTAACTTACAGCCTCCCAGTATGCCAGGATGCTTTGTACCTTCCTAGCAAACCTCTCTTCACAGGAATAGGCAGGCTAGCCTTGGCCCAAGCTGTGCTCCAGTTGAGCAGGAAGGCATGCTCTAGTCGCCCCCTCCTCCAGCTTCCTGCCTGGGTCACTGCAGGCATGTGGCTGCATTTCCAAAATAAGAAGTGAATGTCTGTTAACTTGCTAATTGGTTCAATCTACACAGCGTAGACTAAACTGTGAAGATTGAATCAATTCAGTCTTGGGTTTTTTGACTGTTGGTACTTAGCCATAGAGGGCACCTATACATATGCTGGATGTCTGCTCTGATGCATGCTAATTAGCATGTGTCAGAACAGAATCAAGTTTACTGGAGCATGCTAATTAACACACTCCAGCAGCCTTCATGTCACATCTACACAGCATTCTTGTGCTTCAAAATGGCAGCGGGGGCACTTCAACTAAAGCCCACTTTAACTAAAGATAATAGGATTCCAGCAAGATAAACATCCAGATGTCTCTGAACACTTTCAAGAGACATATGGATGTTTATCTTGCTGGGATCCTATGATCCCTGCAGACTTCCTGCCCCTGGGGCAGGGGGCTGGACTTGATCTTCCGAGGTCCCTTCCAGCCCTAATGTCTATGAAATCTATGAAATCATTGAACAAGGTTTAATTCAAGCACCTCCACTGCCATTTTGAAGTGCAGGATGCTGAATACATGAGACGCTGCAGAGCCACTCTAATTAAAGCCCCCCACCCCTCCACCCTGCTCTCAGAGCCACTCTTGGAGCCACTCTAATTAAAGCACCCTCCCCCACCTTGGAGTATATGTATAGATGCCCAAAGATTCTGCCAGAGTGGGCCCCATTTATCAGTGGGCTTAAAATGTTCTACTGTATACAGTAGATAAAGAGGGAAATGCCAAAGAATGCATCAGACTACATACAAGTAAAGAAATTTTGAAATATTGTACTAAATTCAGAGTTGATATGATCTTTTGCTGTACTATGGTATGCATAAAAATGTATATGGTATAGTGTAAGGGAAACTTATAAGGATCTGCAGAAACCCCATAATTGTTTACTAAGCAAATCCTTAGGAGCCATATTTTCAGGTAAAACTTAGTAGTGGTTGGCTTCACAAAAAGCAACTGTATAGCACCATCCTGAAAATCTGATTCTTCATTCCTTCCGCATCCAACCAGTCACTGATGCCACACGGGTAACTATTGTTGGTAAATTGATCACAAATAGATGACATTAGTGGAAGTTGAGCCCCCTTTGACAGAATGGGATTTGGGGTATAAAACGATTCTGGATAGAAAAGAGCTGTGATCAGTTTACCAGAGATAAAAGGTAAATCTGGTAGAAGGCATTGCACATTAAGAGAATCCATAGATTTCTCCAACTCAAAAGGGATTGCAGTAACATCATCCCAAGAAATGATTTGCTAGTAGCAGAAGCTGATGCACTAGTTCCCTCTACAGCAAGACCAAAATAAATCAAATCTGACTAAGAGTTTGATGGATTTAGAACTTGTAAGAACTTAAACCCTGTTTTTGAGTGTTTTTTGCAGCATGTAGGAGATCTCCTGTTCCATTACAAAAGGAAAAATAAGGTGCCACTTTATTGTTTTGGAGTAAGGGGTTCAAATGCTCAAAAGTATTACTTAATTGCCATGGTCTCTATGAATCCCTGGATATTCTGTGCCTATTGAGATAGGTATTTAGCACAGAAATTTAACTTTTGAAAAAAAGATTTGAAAACAAAGTAATTATTTTGAAGTCACCTTCATTTTTGAAGTGCCCCACAGATAATAAGAGCCATTTGAGAATGATTACACAAGAAAATCTTGCTTTTAGATCCTCTCCACAGTGACTTTCACAGTCTATTGTAAAACTCAAATCAGGAGGAGGGACACAGCAGCAGTAAATTGTGCCAGTAGTAGCCCAACTAAATTGCTATGCAGCCTTTGTGTCTTGACTAATTGTCTCATTAAGACACATTTCTGATCCCTGAAATGGATCTCAAGTATTCTTAATCACTGAAAAAATTGTACCATTAAGGGCCTCTCCCTCCTGTCCTCGATACTATTTACAATGGAAAATACACAAAGATCCTTGTTGATTGCAGCCCCACTGTTGCGCTGTTGGCAGTCAAGTGGTGCTAATGGCACAATAACACAATATAACTAAAATAGTTAGCCTTTTAGAGTAATAATCTTATATAACATGATTATGCTATATTGCGCGATTTTCCTCATGTTTTGCAAATGCTTCCAAAAAATCTGACAGTTTTCCAGTAATTTCTCTAAATGGAAAGGTTGGGGGGAAGGAAGGGAGTTAACAACTGAATTGTCAGTTTTCCCATACTTGACAATTCTGCAAACTGGGAAAGAAAGTGTTGTTAAAATTTTTAGCATTTGTTGAATAAATCATTAAAACAACTTTAGCAAGCATCGGTAACAAGCCCACTCCAGTCACTTCTTTCACAGAACTGAATATAGAGGCTTTTCGTTCGCTGGGAGTTTGAGGTTTTTGATTAGGAAGCACTGGAAAGAATCTGCTTATTAACTCCTGTTAATGTATAACCTGTTCATGATGAATAGTATTGCAAATGATGGGCACCAGCTTATGTGAGCATGCCAATTTTGGCCACCATCTGGGGTTGCACAAACTCCTGCAGTTGCACAGCCATTTGAGAATGATTACACAAGGGAATCTTGCTTTTAGATCCTCTTCACAGTGACTATTAATGCAACACTCTCCTTTTGATATTCTTTTGATTATTATGCATCATTTTTCCTGGTTCTATTACAGATTTCTTGTGTGATCTTGGGAATTTAATGTAACCTGTATCAATTTCCTTGTGCAAAATGTTAATAATGTCCTTCTACATTATATGCTGTTGTGTTCATATGTTGATGCAACACACTTTCCTTCCCCCATACACCCAATATTTAAAACCACAAGTAGTTTTAGCACTGATTTCACAGAATTAAAGGAGCACAGACATATAGTCATTGAATTTCATTAAGCAATGAATTCCCAAGCTATTCCAGTCATGACCAAAAAAAACCCCAAAACCCCCCAAACAACCCTGCCAGTGTCAATGAGGATGATTTCATGGAATTTACCTCCTCCCAGGGTGCATCTATATGTGCAATTAATGAGTCTGAATTTCCTGCACAGTAGATTCAGGTGCAATAAACTACATCCAGGCACATGTCTATACATGTGCCCAGGTTGAAAGTAAATTGAGCCTAGCAAGAGCAGTGCAGTCCAGGGCTGCTCCTGCCCTGCTCTGCCCCCTGCAGCAGCCAGGGGGAACTTGGGGTCCAGCTTTGGGCTGGCAGGGGGAATGGGCAGGTTTGGGGAGGATCAGGCCTGGGCTCTAAGGGATGAGAGGGCACTGTCCCTAGCTCTGGGGGCTGCTCCGAGCCATGTCAGCATGACTCAAAGCTCCCCCCAGAGCCATGGACAGCTCTCTGCCTGCCCCTCAGAGCTCAGGGCTAACTCCAAGCTCTGTGAGGTTTGGAGCTGCCCCTGGAGCTGGGAACAACTCTTCCCTGCCCCCAGGAACTCAGGGGTTAGCTTCGAGCTCCATGCAGCTCAGAGCTGCCCCCAGAGCTGGGGACAGCTACCCCTCTACCCCCTGAAGCTCAGGGTTAAGCCAAGCAGCTGTTGCAGCTCCCTGCTGCCAAGGCTGACCAGGAGCAATTTGCTCCCAGGTCAGTGTCTAGATGTGTGCTTTGATGCATTAGTTTAAAGTGCTGTTTTCTGGTACTTGTATCTGTCTTTGTAATTGCTGCGCACATGTAGATGGTGATGTTTTACTGCACATGTTAGATTAGTCTAATGTGCAGTAAACTTCACATGTAGACTTGGCCACAAAGGACTGGCAAAGGCACAGAGACCATTTGAAATGGAAATGATATATAAACTTTGTGACTGAGGTGCTTTCAGTTCACGGAAGTAACTCAGGGGAAGCCTACAGGAACAGATTGTTTACTCAGACATCTCTTCTGTTTATTTTGTCCATTAAAGTTACAGTATACCTCACAATAATCACTATCACTCATGAGTCCCATTGTTACTTATTTACTTGGAAAAACAGAAGAATCTAATGTTGGCACAGTTCTGATGTTGGCACAGTTCTGGGGTAGTGTTTAATCAATTAAAGGGACATTGTTGGAATGTGGTGTTTTTTAAATGATCTGTTATCATCATCATCCTCTGTTATTTAAAGTCCAAGCAGGAAGCCTATTTTGCTTTCCATATATCATAGAATCATAGAAGTAGGGTCGGAAGGGACCTTGTAGATCTTCAAGTCCAACCCCCCGCCTGGGCGGGAGAAAAGACTGGACTCAAATGAGTCCAGCCAGGTAGTCACCAAGCCTCTTCTTAAAGATCCCCAGGGTAGGAGCCAGCACCACTTCCCTAGGAAGTTGGTTCCAGCTCCTAGCCGCCCTAACTGTGAAGTAGTTCTTGCGGATGTCTAATCTAAACCTACTCTC
>NW_017728994.1:7360301-7365221 GCF_001723915.1 Gavialis gangeticus | reverse complement strand
GGGTGGCCCTCCTCTGGACCCTTTCAATGTTGTCCACATCCCTCCTGAAATGGGGCGCACAGAACTGGATGCAGTACTCCAGCTGTGGCCTGACCAGCGTCACATAGAGGGGGAGGATCACCTCCCTGGCTCTACTTGAGATGCACCTGTGGATGCACGACAAGGTCCGGTTAGCCCTGCCAACCATGACCTCGCATTGTCGGCCCATGTTCATCTTGGAGTCAATAATTAAAGGAGCACATTGTCAGTATTGTCAGTATTGAAATGCATCCTGTTTATGTTAGTCCACCCCTGTAACCTGTCCAGGTCTTGTTGCAGTCTTTCCTTCCCTACTAGTGTACTCACCTCACCCCAAATTTTGGTATCATCAGCAACTTGAAACAGGTTGCATTTCAGCCTGTCGACCAAATCGCTGATGAAGAAACTGAACAGCACAGGTCCCAGGACCGAGCCCTGGGGGACTCCACTGCCCACTTCCCCCCAGGTCGAATGACCCGTCCACCACCACCCTCTGAGTACGACCCTTGAGCCAATCTGCAATCCATCTGACTGTGTAGGCATCAGTGCCACAGTTGCCTAGTTTTTTAATGAGGATGGGGTGGGAGATGGTGTCAAAGGCCTTGCTGAAGTCTAGAAAGACTACGTCCACGGCAACACCTGCATCCATTGCCTTTGTGACCTGATCATAAAAGGCAATCAGGTTGGTCTGACATGACCTGCCCCTAATGAAACTGTGCTGGTTGCCCTTGAGCATCATCCCTGAAGCTGGCCCATCACAGATGTGTTCCTTGAGGATCTTCTCAAAGAGTTTCCCAAAGATAGAGGTAAGACTGACGGGCCTATGTTAGAATGTTACTTTTTGTGCTGCACTCAGGCAGTGAAACAAGTCAGGGATGTTTTTTTCTTTTCATTATCATGCATTATGTTTTCCTGGTTCTGTTACGGATTTCTTGTGTGATCTTGAGAAAGTCACATAACCTCTATCCATTTCCTTGTGTGAAACATTGGTAACACTCCTCTACATCACACACCGTTGTGTTCATTAAAATGCTTTTCAATTCTCTGATGAAAGGCATTTTGTAAACACTTATTTACACTGAAGTGCTGCAGTAATTGGGGTGCAAATACTACAGGAAAATGCTTAGCGCAAAAAGCCTCCTTCATTTCATCACATGGGAAAAAAATCACACCTTTTTAAAAAGATGAACAAGCCTACATTCTTGTGCTTTTGTCAACGCTATTTAACAGTCCTTTAACTACTAACGTTTTTGGTTCTTGTAAGACATTATGTTAGACTCTTGAGAACATTCCTTACCCAATCACATCTTTGTTCTGGAAGTAACCTAGAAGAACACACACGCGATTCACAATTCTTCTGTTTTGGCTAGAAATACATGGCTCATCATAGAACAGGCCTGTTTACTCAAGGACTGTTTACTCATCCAAGTGCATGAGGGTGTGTAACACTAGATGTAAGGTTTATTGGAAAACCAGTCATCTTCCCACTAAATATAAAAGTGCTTACTTCTATTATTTCTTGCAAAACAGTTTGTTAAAACGAACATACATACATATATGAACTGTGTACATGTCAATCTAATCTGAATATGAAGTTAGTCATGAGATTAACTCCAGGGAACAGATTAAAAAAAAAAGGCTACGTATCATCTCTCAGGTGTCATAACAAAGATAGAAGTTATAACAGTAATACATTTTCTGAATAAATACATTTATTTTGGTCAGTTTCTAGTACAGGGTTCACTAAAGACACAAGTTCAGTACTGTTTGTGCTAATGAGGGATCTGAATGGTTTGAGACAATATCTAAAAATAAAATCACTGGGGTCTAGAATTCCCAATTCTGTTTTTCTCATGCAGATAATTATCACATACCTAAGAGAAGATGGGGATAAGCTCCAATGTTTTTGGTGACAGTCTCTGTAGCAACTGACAGAGAGACCATATCCTAAAGTCCAGACTCAGAAAAGTCTTTCACTGAAGCCATTTTGAGTTTTACATGAACAAAAACTTCAGAATTACCTCCACACACAAAAATAGCAGTTTTTCTAACATGAAAATTCAATGCAACTTAGTATAAACATTATTATAGAAAATTTTAAAGAAGGATTGATTGTCACTGATGACCTTTTAAAAGAAGCATGATCCACACTGAAAACTAAATTAATTATTCAAATGCTACTGGTATGAAACATTGGAAATTCAGACAGTTTATTATTGACTAATAAAAAGGAGATGATGCAAGTTTTTAGTGAATTGCCCATCAAGAATGATGGGGGGACGGGGACAGAGTGCTGCCACCCACCACCCCGCACTGCTGCCGCCTCCCAAAAGCAGGAGAGGGGAGGAGAAAGCTTGATCCTCTGTCCCCCTCCACCAGCGCCCCATGCTGCCACCACCTCCAGCACTGCTGTCCTCCCTCCGGCTCTGCTCCTTGGTGGCGGCAGAGCGCCGCCATGACAATGGGGGTGGAAGGGGGGGCTCCGTCCCCTCCATCCCTGCCACCAAGGTGGCACTTCACACTCTGATTGGTTGTTTCATTAACCAGAGTGATCCAAGAGTGTTACAGATAGACAAACAGACTAAGCCCTTTAAGAATGCTGTTATCAAAGCAGTGGGCAGAGAAAGAGAGAGAGAGAGTTGCCCTCTCACATACAGTGTTAGCCCTGATTTCTGTCCAAGACATTAGGATCAGATCCATCTCAAATTCTAAACTATTTTGGCAACAAAAGAATTTTTCCACAAAGTAACTTAGAAGAGTTTGCATAAAAATACTGACATAAAATGCCATTTGAGAAGTAAAGCTGTAAAATATTTGCAACTCCTTTGGTACTAACCTACACAGAGTAAGGAAATACCCTTGTGCTATATATTTCATATGTGAGCTCTGACATGTTGCACTAGATACACAAAGGTTTCCCCCAGATTGTTGTTAGTATCAGAGACCATCCCATGTGTAATATGCAGCTCAGTCATATTAATAAGGTCTTTGAACCAATTCTGCTTCAGTCAAGATGCCAAACTGCTGACGTGATGCCAGTGCTTGTACCATAAAACTCTCCAGAGGAGCTGTCAGATATTCAGTGTTCAACACCCTGAAATTAACATTGCAAATAGTTTTACTTAAAATTGTTCTGAACTTAGTTTACATTTTGGTACCAAGAACAAAAAATAGTTGCATCACAAACATTCAAAAATATTCACTTTACCTCTTAAGTTATTAAAATACAGCTTAAAATCCTTACAATATTACCAGACATTAGTTACCTACAAAATGACTCCTGGGAGCTTTTGTTAAGCATATATTTTGATTCTTTGAGGTTATGTACTATTATATATTCATTTTATTAGGTTATTTTATTTCATTCCTCTCAAATACCCACAGCAGTAAATCTACTCATTTGAGGAATTAATATAATTAGGAAATTAATGATTGAAATTAGTATTACACCAATTGAATTTATCCTTGTACAGTTGTATTGGCTAGAATTCTGTAATGTACTTGTAAGTCATGGAACTACCTATAAGCATGGTGTCAGATATTTTATTCTAGATGGAAATCCAGGGGAGATTATACTATGTCACTGCAAAAATTATCTTCCTGATCTTAACAGGACAGAAATTTGTATCTGAACATTCATGCCAAATCTCTAAGTTACATATGAATGATCAATATTGATCTATTTACACCAGTAGCGCTCAACCTAGCGCTCACTGCCCCATGCTGCATGGGAAGCTCTGCATGAGCTCCCCCGACCTTCCCACCTCACTTCCCCAGCCCCTCCACAGGTGCCCTGCCTGGGCCAGCTCCAGCCCTTAAAAAAAAAAACCTGAGAAAAGCCCCAGGACTCTTCACTCCTGCAGCGGTCTCAGGGCTTCGGGGGGCAGACAAAGATGACAGCAACAAAATCCCTGCAGTGATTAAGAATACTGCATATCAATAAGCCAACAATGTGTACTGAACTCTTCAAAAGATCAGGATTTGTTGAACTTTGAGGGAACTGCCCATGAAAGGGATTATAGGACACAATGGCCCAAAACAGCAGGGAACTGGACCCAGGAGGTCCTTACAATCCTTTGCCCATTATGGCAATACCTGTGTTCTCCTTTAGACTGAAAATCTCCCTAAGCCAGTGGCAGCAGCCTGTAAGCACAGGACAAGCCAACTCCATGATAATACATACCCATGCCTTTAGAGTGACACAACCATCTGCAGTAACCGAATACTGTTGCTCACTTTGTATTTTAACTGCTTCAGCATAAACAAGGGAGACAAGTTGTGTTCCATAGACAGGAGCATCTTCCCCCTGGGGCACCATAGTGGGATGGTGTATTGGCCGAAGAGCCAATAGGTTGAGGGATTTAAGCTCAACTTATACGAAATATGAAACTATGAAATGTTTGCAAAGTGTACTCATTTCTACCTTAGAAAGATGGGAAGTATTCTTTCCTTTCCCTGCAACTCTCTTGTTTTTTAAAACACATACTAAGAGGTAGCATAAGGTGATTTCTGGCAGTACTAGTTTTGTTTCAGGACACCACAGTAGCACAGCAGAGTTTCAGAACATCCTCAGAAAGTATAAGTTTTATGTACTCATAAGCAGTGTTCTAACCACTAGCCCACAATTCCCTGTCTGAGCCAGAACATTGGCAAATTACCTTAGTACTGCGGGGGGAAAAGATTGCAAATCTGCTTGGACAAAAGTTGGTGTATCACAGTTATCTCCACTCCTAAAGTTGAGTACAGGATATCAGGAGACTTATAGGCCTTCTAATAATAAGCATCAGCATTGGCAGGAACCTTGCAACAGAGGTTCTATTTCAGTGTTTCAATTCAGAGAGTATCTTCAGTTTTAATTAAAATTGCCACACCCCTCCAAAAAAAAAAAAAAAAAATCTTAAT
>NW_017728994.1:7357749-7360180 GCF_001723915.1 Gavialis gangeticus | reverse complement strand
TTAATTGACCATTAATGACTACCTCACTTCAGAATCTTACAAAGCCACTGACTGATGAACTTTATTAATAATTAAACAGTTCAAGAAATCTACAAAATATTTTCAATTAACAGGAGGAACAAAACCCAAACACTTTCTTTTTCCCTACAGATTTTTCCTCCTGTTCTTTCTCTCTTCCATAATGCACCACGTTTTAAAATAACAGAATAAGAATGAAAGCATAATCTGGAAATGTCAGAATGGCATTAAAAATAAAAAATGTAAAAATAGCAAAAATAGTAAAATAAAGGAAGGAAAACTTATGCAGAAATATCAGTATTAGGGAGGACATGCACACACACACTTTTCTCACTGCTGACAAACTATCTTCCATTTATACGTTAGTTTGCAAGAAATGTCCTAATATCATACATTTTCCCCCACTGACTAGGGAAATATAACTACTTAGCCTATGTCCTTGATTTCATAGCATTACCCTGTTTCTTAGCCTGAGGGAAAACTTCAAATAATCTTGAGCTGACCACTGGACTCCATCAAATCAAGGCTCCCATTGTAACAAAACCCTACTTTCCTGAAATACTAAATGAGTGAGGAGGAACAGAAACAAAACAAACACTAAGCATTTTTTATTGAAATAAGAGAAATCTCAGGTGCTTTAGGCTTTGTGGTTTAAGATTTTTTTAACCAAACACTTGTAATTTATCTACTGAACTGACATTTGCTACCACAAAAATTAAAGAACAATGGGAATCAAGAGATATGTGGTGCTGCCTAAGCTGCAGAGATACGACATTCTGGTTTTTAGTGAATGTTGTGCTCAAGAAAAAGAGCTCCAACACAAGTCCCAACCCTGCAATCTTCTGTATCCAAAAAATGTCTCTGCAGCAGAGAGAGACTGAACAGACAATCCTGGACTATCAACATGCCTGGTATGTAGGGCTGTGCAGGGCTTCGGACAGAGCTTCAGATCCGGAGAAGCTTTGGAAGGTCCGAAGCAGCACGTCTGGGTCGAAGCGCTGCCTCATTCAGCTTCCCGAACAGCTCCGGAGCTGCCTTGGGAATCCAGCCATAGGGTATAATGGGGAAACAATAAAACATCTATAAAAGCAAAACTTGAAAGCAAAACTCATGTCACATCTAAGTGTTACAACATAGCGGGGTGAAAATTGCAGGGATGGTAGCCTCTGCTGAGGCCACAAAGCCTGCCAAGTTTCAAGATGATAGGTGCAGGGGTTTGGGGGAAACTGTACCCCAAATTGTTGAAAGCAAAACTCCTGTCACGTCTATGTGTTACAACGCAGGGGGGTCAAAACTGCAGGGGTGGTAGCTCTTGCTGAGGCCACATAGCCTTGCCAAGTTTCAAGTGCAGGGGGTTGGGGGGAACTGCCCCTCAAGCTGCGGACAAGCAAAACTCATGCCATGGGTGCTTGTGGGACTGACAGTCTCTGGCTTGGGGCGGGGAGGCACTGCTGCAGGCCTAGCTGCTAAGCTGCTGTGTTACCAGTTACCAGTCAATCAAGATTCACTCAGGTACCAGAGACTCAGGGACCAGCTCAATTCACAGGACCTAGCTACTACATAATGACTTAACGAGCATCAGTTAGCACCTACAAAACCAGGCTAAGGAGAGGAAAGAATCAATACAGATAATCAACTGGCCCAAGACAGACACAGTCTTGGCACAAGTTTTGTCTGTCAGCAGCTAGGGGTGCAGGGCCCCAGACTCCCCTGCACCGATCCCCTCCACAGCTGGCAGGTGTCGTGGCCACAGCAAGGGCCACCATCACTGCAGCTGTCATCCTGCTGCACCTTAACATACACCCATGGCACGAGTTTTGCTTGTCCACAGCTTGGGTTGCAGTTCCCACCAAACCCCTGAATCGATCTTCTTGAAACTTGTCAGGCTTTGTGGCCTCAGTAAGAGCTATGAGCCCTGCAGTTTTGACCCCCGTGTTGTAACACACAGCCATGACATGAGTTTGGTTTTCAAGAATTTAGGGTACAGTTTCCCCCAAGCCCCTGCACCGATCTTCTTGAACCTTGGCAAGTTTCATGCTCTCTGCGGAGGCTACCACCCCTGCAAGTTTCATCTAAAGCAAACAAAAAACAACAAAGTTATAGATATTTCATTGATTCCCCATTATACCTATGGCCGGATCTCTGAAGCGGCTCCAAAGCTTCTGAGCTGCTTCAGCTGGATCCAGGCAGAAACCTGGTCCAGGGCTCTGGATCGGATCACTGCCATCCTGCTCAATGCAAATAATTATGATGTCATAGGGATAACAGAGACCTGGTGGGACTCCACCTATGACTGGACCTCGGGTATAGATGACTATACCCTGTACAGGAGAGATCATGTAGATAAAAGGGGCGGGGGTGTAGCTCTCTATGTTAAGGAAAGCTACATGTCCCTGCAAGCTGATATTGGCGA
>NW_017728994.1:7344376-7351290 GCF_001723915.1 Gavialis gangeticus | reverse complement strand
TATGAAATCTATGAAATCCAAAGCAGCTGGATCTGAAGCCAGATCGGATCGCTGCCAACTCGCACAGGCCTACTGGTATGCATCTGAACCCACTTCTAGAGATGGATGAAGGCAGGTGTCATTCTTGGTGTCATTCTTGCTGTATTCTTGGCAGGGGAATACAGCAAGCTGGTGAAAGACCTACTAATAAGCCTTCAGAGAAATTAACCCAACTAAGCCCCACATAGGTGAAAACAGACTTGCACTAACATCTCTGATTACAGGATGGAGTCCCAGCTATTATCATTGGACTTGGTTGGAAGATGCAATTGTACTTCTGAAGTTTCCAAAAATAAAACCATTTGTCCTTCTACAGGCCAAATATAGCCCTGGCATAAGTAAGTTAAGTCTAATGACTTTACTGACTCTTAGTACCAGACTGAATTTGCCCCATAGACCTCTAAGGGCTTGTTTCATCCCTTTGCCAGCAACAAAACAAGGAGAAATAAGTACAGACTATGTTAAAATGGGGCCATGTCCAACTGGCAGTTCTCTTAATCATAGCTGTTCTCATTACACAGACCTGACATTTTGGTGGGGTGAGGGAGGAGAAGGAAAGTATTTGACAAAATATCACAAATATGTCAGGTAGCCTGTAATCTGGCAAGTAGGGCTGATTTGAGAGGCTTCTAATTTCATTTAGCTTATTTGGCCTAGTGGTTCATCCAGGCCTGGCCAACCTTGGCCAAGTACTACAGGTCTTGGTCACTCATTGGGCAGTTCTTGTAGGATTGCTCTTTTGGAATTGTGGGCCTTAGTCATGGCAGAGCTAAAATATTCTGCCCACCCATTGAAGTCAATATCAATGGCACCCTGGGAATTATGAGAAACTAACAGAAGATTGAAGGCATCACCTGTATATGTTGTTTGCTATTCAGTGCCTACAACCTAGTTTCATATTGTGTGCGCTTAATTCCAAAGTTAAGCTCATGCAGAGAAAGAACAAATGAGTTGAGCTGCTTTCTTTTTTAAAATGGATTGTTTATGAAGGAAAAATTAAGTAACTGGATATTTATTAATAAACGACTAGGGAGGAGTATAAGAGTATTGCTCGGGCATGCAAGGATGGAGTCAGGAAGGCCAAAGCACAATTGAAGTTGTAGCTAGCAAGGGATGTGAAGGTTAACAAGAAGGGTTTACACAGGTATGTCAGCAACAAGAGGAAGATCAGAGAAAGTGTGGGTCCTTTACTAAATGGGGGCAGCAACCTAGTGACACAATGCATAAAAGGCTGAAATACTCAATGCCTGTTTCACCTCAGGCTTCACAAAGTCAGCTCCAAGACTACTTGGCAGTGTCATGGAAAAATCTTAAGTTATGGGTGCTGACAACACAGAAGAGTCAAAAGCTAACATGTGCACTTTAGTCTTTGAGTGGAAAATTCCAAGGCTCACCCAGCATGTGCCCCCTGGGTGACCCGAAGGCCTGTCAATCAAGCGTGACCTACTTTTTCACCATGCGCTTGCTCAATCAGATACAAAGCCTAGTCAGACGCATGCTCAGTTCTCTAACTGCCTGACATAATCAGACCAGAAAATTCTGTGAGGGGAGCATTCTAACTGGCCACGAAATTCTTATAAAAGGTTGGTGAGCCCCTCCCTCGGGGGGAGACCCACTGAACTGAGGACAGAGGCTGGTTCTCAGGGACTGTCCCTCAGTTAGGCCCTGCGGCCTATCAGTCTCCTCCTATTGTGATTTTCCGATTCGTTCTTATTGATTTTCTGGCTTTCAGTTTAACTGGCACCGGCTACGACTACGACTTCGATACTGATTAACGGACTCTCAAACCGAACTTACCTTGATTCCACGGCTTCTGACCTCGGCTTTTATCCTCGACCATCCATCCGTCCCACCGTTCCGGCATCGACCTCGGCACCGTTTTCCATCGACTTAGGCATCATTCACAACCCGCTTTCGTCCACGTTGGACTTTCGTTTCGTTACAGTTCTGTTGTTTGTCTGTTCTGTTTATGAGCTGTTGACCAGCCCTGGGACTATTAGGTTGAGCAGCCGCCCCTAGCCCTTCGGGGTTAGAAAGCAAGGGCTCACCTAAGAACCCCGTGGGCCAACGGACC
The DNA here is from genome assembly GCF_001723915.1 of Gavialis gangeticus. Lineage (NCBI taxonomy): Eukaryota > Metazoa > Chordata > Crocodylia > Gavialidae > Gavialis > Gavialis gangeticus. The sequence continues at coordinate 7,349,177 of NW_017728994.1, read as the reverse complement.
CCTTTGTTGTTATACTGTAACTGAAGAACGTCCGTGCCTACGCCATCAAAGCATAAGTTGAATAAACCACTTTGGTTGGAACCATAAGCTTGTGTGCCACTCAGACTCAACCGCCGCTAATTCCACCTGTTCGTACACCCTCGGCCCACTGTGCCCGGTTCTCCGTAACCACAGGCAGCAGTTTGGGGAGGAGGTGAGCAGCCACCAGTGGGAAAAGGACAGGTTAGGACCTATTTAGAAATGCTGGACATGTACATGTTCATGGGACTGAACAGGATGCACCTGAGGGTGCGGAGCGAGTAGGCCAATGCAATTTCAGAACCACTAGCCATCATTTTTGAAAGCTCATGGTGATCAAGAGAAGTCCTAGATGATTGGAAAAGGGCAGATCTAGTGCCCATCTTAAAGAAAGGGAAGAAGGAGATCCAGGGAACTACGGACTGGCCAGCCTCACCTCAGTTCCTGGAAAAATCATGGTGCAGGTCCTCAAGGAATCCATTTCTATGCACTTGGAGGAGAAGGTGATTAAGACCAGTCAGCATGGATTCACCAAGAGCAAGTCACGCCTGATCAAACTGATAGCCTTCTATGATGAGATGAGTGGCTCAGTGGATGCAGGAAGAACAGTGGTCATGATCTACTTTGACTTTAGCAAGGCTTTTGATAGAGTCTCCCACAACATTCTCTCAGGCAAGCTAAGGAAGTACCGGTTGGATGAATGGATTGTAAGGTGGATAGAAAACTGGCTGGATCATTGGGCTCAGATGGTAGTAAATCAATGGCTTGATAATACCAGCTGCCAGCTAGACAAGTGGAGTGCCCCAAGAGTTGGTTCTGAGGCTGGTTTTGTTCAATATCTTCATCAGTGACCTGGAAGATGAGATGGAGTGCACACTCAGCAAGTAAACTCAGCAAGTTTATGGCTGACACCAAGCTCAGGGAGTAGTAGATACACTGGAAGGTAGGGGTAGGATTCAGAAAGACCTCAACAAATTGGAGGGTAGGATCAAAAGGAACCTCATGAGGTTCAATAAATGCTAAATCCTGCACTTGGGACAGAACAATCCAGACGAGGGCAACAAAAATGGTGAGGGGGATAGGGCACAAGACTTCTGAGGAGAGGTTGAGGGAACCAGGCTTATTTAGTCTAGAGAAGAGAAGACTGAGAGGAGATTTAATAGCAGACTGTGACTACCTGAAGTGGGGTTCAAAAGAGGATGGAGCTAGACTGTTTTCAGTGGTAGCAGATGACATAACAAGGAGCAATGGTCTCCAGTTGCAGCAAGGGAAGTTTAGGTTAGATATTAGAAAGTATTTTCTCACTAGGAAGGTAGTAAAATACTGGAACAGGTTATCCAAGAGGTGGTGTAATCACTGGGATGATCTAGTTGGAGTTGGTCCTGCTTTGGGCAGGGGATTGGACTAGATGACTTCCTGGAGGTCCCTTCCAACCCTAACTTTTTATGATTCAATGATTCTATAATCTGACGCACCAGTGCAGACTGGGGACCAATGGGTTAAGCAGCAGCTCTGCAGAAAAGAACCTGGGTGTTACAGTGGACAATAAGCTGAATATGAGTCAGTGTGCCCTTGTTGCAAAGAAGGCTGATGGCTTACCGGGTTGCATTAATAGGAGTGTTGCAAGCAGATCAAAGGAAGTGATTATGCCTCTCTATTCAGCACTGGTGAGGCCACATCTGGAGTACTGTGTTCAGTTTCAGGCACCCCCCCACTACAGAAAGGGATGTGGGCAAAGTTGGAGAGAGTCCAGCAGAGGGCAACAGAAATGGTTAGGGAACTGGGCACATGGCTTGAGGAAAGGCTGAGGGAACTGGGCTTATTTAGTCAAAGAGCAAACTGAGGGGGCATATCTACACAAGGCATTTACTGCACAGTAGACTAGTTAGCTGCACAATAAACATCTCAGTGTCTACACATGCACCCATCGTAGGCTGGAGTAAACTCCACATCAAGATAAGTAAATACAAGTAAATCTGCAGCAGTGCGTATGTAGAGATTGCCTCGGCTGGTTGAGGCATGAGAGCAGGGAGTTGGACTAGATGACCTCTTGACACCCCTTCCAGGGTTTGAATTATGGGGGATCAAGGGCAGGGGGCTAAGGCTCCCCCTCCACTCATAAGAGACAAGAGCTTCCCTGTAAGATTTGAAAATCATAACCTGGGGGGAGTCTCTGTTTCTATTAGGGCATCATGATGTGCAGCCCAATTTTTTTTGCAGACCCTCCCCCCTCCCAAGAGTCAAAGTGTAATTTGAACCCTGGTCCCTTCCAACCCTAATTTTCTATGATTTATGATTTACAGCTGAGGAGATGCAACACATTCTGTCATTTACCAAGACCCATATCCCCCACAGCCCCCAACCAGCTCTTTCCACAGGGTTTTAAAATTATTTGCTTTGCATTCCAGTCCTGTTTAAAAACACAAGGAAGTGAAGCAGCCATCTTGGCATTTGTTGAAGCTACAGCATATGCCAGAGCCAATGTTTTCCATTCTAATCACCATAAAAGCTGAACTTTGTGTCTTATTTTTGTCTTCTATTAAAATCCCAAAGTACCTGTGCATTGATGCACTAAACTGAGGCTGTTTGCAGTGTATCAGATCACTGTATGCAATGCCAAAACCATGTGTTGCCACAGTTAGGATTAACACATTTGCCATCTCAAGCTTCTGAAAAAGCTAGCCAAAATTTATAGTTCAGAAGCCTACTTGAGTTCACTTCCACTAGTTATTTTAACAGGACTTGCTAGTACTACAAGTTTGTTTCCTTTTTTCAGAACTATGTATAGAAATAATTTAGAATACCTTCAGGATTTCACAAATATAGCCTCTCACTAGATTTACCAAGGTGTTAGGCATTTGAGCCAACTAAAGACATTAAAAGTAAGGACTATCAGTTCACTAAATTCCTTGATGAAACGTTAAAAAAAAAAGTAATTTGGGGTATTTTTGGTCCAGAAGTTTCTCTTGCCTCATATGGTCTTTAACCACCCAAACTAAGTCTCATGTACTGTAGAGTAATGGACACTACCTTGTATTTCCTTGGGTAAGTAAGAAGTAAAGTGTGAATGGTTCTATCATTCCCAGAATGTGGTTTTCCTATGTTATGGCTGACTGCATCTGCAGAGTATACATAAAGAACAGCAACAAGGGAGCATCAGGTTGACACTATTAAAACACTATAAAATCAGTTTATTCAGAAATCATCCTTTGATCCAAATAGACCAATTCTCAAATGTGCTAGGCCACTGAAAGAGAATGACAAAACAAGCAGGGGAAAAATGCTAGTGTCTTTAGGATGCTAATACAAATTCCCAAAAGAGAAACGGCCAAAAAACAGCCATAAAAATAAATTATTTTTACATATTTATTTATTTATTTTTACAGGCAGGGATGGAATTTTTTGTTCAGCGATCATGCCCTGATCTGACAGACAATGAAAATGGAAGCTTGCCATTTACCACTTTTATTTCTATGTTAATTTTGTTTTCTACTTTTGCATATACAAAGTGCGAGTGCATTTATCATAGAAATGGGGACACAAATATTTCATGTGGTAGTGAAATGACTTACCCTGTGCAGAGTACAATAAATGGTCCCAGTATTATTTAGCTGGAGCTGACTCTTTCCATTGAAATATGAACTTTAACAACAATGAAAGACTTTGGATCATAGTTACTTACTATCAGCTTAACATTCTTAGCTGCGAGAATGAACAGGAGGCTATTCTGGCTGACTTAAGTTAAAACAGTCTTCAGGCATATATATAGAATATTAAACAGCAAAAGACAATCCACTTTAATGATTTACAAGCATGTTTGCTGGGAAGAGAAGAAACACAAGGCTGCCTGATTTAAAGGGATGATGTTAAGGTTCATATATGCAAATAATAGGCTTACTCAGCTTGGTTTTTGATCTTGGGGCAGTTAAGCACTTCAGCTCATTGGCTATCTGCTTTGGACAAACAGCTTTCCATTATCCTGTTTTCCAGGCAGAGTGGTGAAAAAAGAAACAAATCCTGGGTATAGGTTATATATTGCTGCTTCTGTGAGCCTGCTGCTCACAGCTGAGAACATTTGACGGGAGTGCTGCTCATTCTGTGTATGTGATCAGCTTCTCAAGGTATGGGGAAGCATGTATTTTATTGGACCAGATATCTCATTGGAGAGATGTTGCACAAACTCTTGGGCATAAGAGAAGTTACCAAGCAAACCTGGCTTCTTATTTATTCCTAGGCCACCACAGGTAAACTACCACAACTGTACTATGATAAGATCTGTAGGACAGTTACAAATTGAGCACAGAATAAATGCTGGTTTCATTTTAGTGATATCACAGGAAATACAAAAAGAACAGACCTTGCCAAAAACCCAAGCATGCTGTTACCCAGGTGACCTCATGGGTAAGCTACTGATAAAAAGACAGAAGCAGGTCTACAGCCTAACATTTCATTTGCTTGCACCTTAAAACATAAAAACAAATATTTACCCCAAAGTCTATTTGGCTACCCATGAGAGCACAACATAGATTCTCACCTATACTGGCTGGGAAGACTCAAGAGGAAGGTGGCATGCAAATTGGTAGCAAGTCATCTTGAATTTGCTGAGTTCTCCAAATTTCCCTCCAGCCTATGCCCAATATTTATAGATGGCTGGTTTTAATATTCTAATAAAATGATCTCCGATTGGTTTTATTTGCATTTCTTTGTTTCACTGAACCTTTTTGAATTGGACTGAACTGGATCTGCTGTGGACTTGGAAGGAGTCAATTAGTTGGGATTTACA
>NW_017728994.1:7337887-7339376 GCF_001723915.1 Gavialis gangeticus | reverse complement strand
AATGATCTCCGATTGGTTTTATTTGCATTTCTTTGTTTCACTGAACCTTTTTGAATTGGACTGAACTGGATCTGCTGTGGACTTGGAAGGAGTCAATTAGTTGGGATTTACATCCTTGGGAAAGAGGGAGGGTTTATCTTATCTCCTTTCATTCTCCATTGTGGAATTCTGTTCCCATTTCTTCTATACCTTAGCTTATAACAGGAGTGGGCAAAATACAGCTCGCAGATCAGATCCAGTTTGCCAGGTAACTGAATCTAGACTGCAGTTGCCCCCGCAGCTTGTGCCAGGGTAGCCTGCACTGCATTCCCACCAGCGCAGCCAGGAGCTGGAGCCAGAGCCCCATGCATTGGGGCAAGAACTACTCAGCTGAAGCTTCCTGCCCACCCAACCAGGATCAGTGCAGCATGGCACAGTGCAGTGCAGCGGGGGTAGGAGAAGGAGCAGGAGCCACTGCTGGAGGCATGAGAAGCAGACCAGCACCTGGCTACAGCTACACTGGGAACAGCTGTACTGGAAGTTGCTCCTGATCTTGCCCCTGCTATGCTGCGTCACTCTGGGCAGATGGGCCAGCAGCTTCAGCCAGGTGGCTCTTGCCCCAGCATGTGAGACTCCAATTCAGCTCCTAGCTGCTTTTCTAGGAGCTAGAGCCAGAGCACAGCACACTAGGACAGGAGCTGCGTGGCTGAAGCTGCCTGTCAACCTGTACTCCCCCTCCCGGAGTAGTGCAGCAAGGCAGGGACAAGATGAGGAATAGGACCTGCTGCTGGGAGGCAGGGGGAGAAGAACAGAACCTGGCCGGGCTGGGCCTCAGCCACTTGCAGGAGTGCAGCATGGGCTGCTCCATTGCGAGTGGGTGGGTCTTGGCCCCATGCAGAGTGCCATGGAGGCAGTGCCGACTGAGCTAGCTCTGCTGTATGCGCCCCCTACCCCATTTCCTTCCCTCTCCTCATCCACAGCAGGCTCCCAGTATCTAGTGCCCACTTCCCAGGCAGTCTCCCCACACCTCTCTCTCTCTCTCACACACACACACCCCTCCACCCCACATTCCCCAGAGCTGTCATTGCCCCACAACCTGGCCTTGTGATCTCAGCCTCACCCTCCTCTCCCACTGCTGAACACTGTTCCCTGTCCACCCACAGCCCCATAGGAAGTTTTGGTGAGTCGTTGCAGCAGGGGACAGGGAGGAAGGAGAGATGACTCAGCCCATGACAAATCATCAAAACTCTCCATGTGACCCTTGGGGGCAAATAATTGCCCACCCCTGGTTTATGGTTTTCTCTGCAAAGGCTTTTGACAAGGTTTTTGTTTTTACAAATTATCTAAGCATTTTAACAAATATATATCTGGTATAGCAAAATGGAGAGAAATGCTAGAGGAAAGAGGAATGAAGATTAATCAATCCAAAATGGAATATATGCACTGTAATTTTTCTGAGGTAGCTCATATTGGACCCCACTTCCCACGTCCTTCCAGGTCGAGAAGGACC
>NW_017728994.1:7328123-7334455 GCF_001723915.1 Gavialis gangeticus | reverse complement strand
CCCTGGCAGTGTGATCCATCACTGTGCAGGGAAGCACATACAATACACACACTCACACACACACATCATAGAAGAAGTCAGCTGTTATTAAACAGAACACAACACAGAAGAAGTCAGACAGTTATAGAAGCAGCAGCAACGATTATATTATTATTATTATTAGTTATAGTTACATACAAACTAAAGACAACACAGAAGAGGTCAGATAGAGATTCAGATTAACACAAGTCAGAGAGTCATAGAAGAAGAAGAGATATTATTTAATTACACACACAACAGTAAACACAACATGGAATAAGTCAGATGGTCATACATCAGAGAAGAAGAAGAGATATGAAGCATGCTGGAAAGGCAGGTGCCAGGTCTTCTGGCAGGAGAGGGAGAGGGGCTAGAGGGGGGAGGGCTAGAGCTGCAAGTCCCTCCCCCCACCCCAAATATAGATGCATCCTCTTTCCTGGCAGCAAGGAGGTGGGAGCAGTACCTGTCCCTGCACCTGCAACACCTTCTCTAACTCCATAGGGGAAATAGGCACCAGCAACAGAATGACAGTCTCCTCCCCCTCAACTTCATCTCCCAGCGAGGGCCTCCCATGGCCAGAGAAGGAGATGGATCTGGAATCAGGATTGCCAGAGGAGGAGCTGGATCTGGAACCAAGGGACCTGAGCACCCTAGCTAAAGAAAATCTGGGGACTGAGGGGGAATATGAGTTTGTGCTCCACACCCCTCAATGTTCTACTAGACCCAGGTCTCCTTGCCAGGAAGGCACCTCAGATGAGGCTGTGGATGCAAGTGGCTCAGCTGAGTCAGCTTCTCCTGTTGTTGTGCCTCTGCCTACTGAGGAGGGGGATAACGCAGGATCCCCACCCTCAACCCAGAAGCGTGGGAGTAGTGTAGTGTGGGATCATTTTGAGATGACAGATAATCCCAGGTATGCTATCTGCTAACACTGCCAAAGGCAGATCAGCCAGGGCAAGGAGGTGAAACACTTCACCACCTCAGCGATGTTGCTGCATCCAAGGAGGTAGCACCCCCTTGCCCTTCTTCCTTCTTAGCCTGGCACCAGCATGGGCTTGCAAAAAGGGAAGTCCCCTGCTTGCTCCAAAGCCCCCATCCCCCCAAAGCAGAGGCAAGCCACCCTGGAGTGGTAGGGGAAAGCTGCAGACAGAGCAGGGCATGTTGCAAGGGCAAGCGAGGTCACCAAGAACACTGGGGAGATGCTTGCTCTGGATAGCCAGCCCTTTTCCTTAGTTGAGCGGCCAGGGTTCAGGCGGCTCATGGCACTCGTGGCCCCATCCTACCGAGTTCCCACATGCACCACCTTTAGCAGGATGGTGGTGCCCTCCCTCTGAGACACGCAGGGAGTACTTGAGGGAGGAGCTGTGGAAGGCAGGGCCACAGGTAGCCTTGCACTTCACCTCCGACATCTGGAGCAGCCGGGGTGGAGATCATACCTACCTCTCCCTAAAAGGCACTGGTGCAATCAGTTAGGCCATTTGTGGGCTCTCCTTCAAGCTGAGGTGATGGACGAGTCCTACACATCAAGGGAGATTATGGTGGTCATAAACCGCATGGTGCAGGGGTGGCTCTTTGGGAGACGCAAGCTTACCCACAGGTTCATGGTCACCAACAATGGGGCTAATATGGTCAACGCTGTGTGGCACACAAGCTGCACCTCATAGTCAGGGATGCCTTGAAAGGGGACAGGGCTGCCAGTGATGGCGCCATCACTACCACCCAGCTGATTTCAAAATATAGGAAGGTGGTGAGCTATTTCCACCAGAGCATCAAGCGGGGCAAGATGCTGTGGGAGAAACAGGCAGAGCTGAGCTTCCCACAGCACTAAATTATACAGGATGCAGAGACTCAATAGAACTTCACATACCTGATGCTGGAAAGACTGGTGGAGCAACAGAAGGCCATCTATGATATGGCCTTGCTTGGGGAGATTGGGATCAGCAGTCCCCTTAACAGAGCTGAGTGTGATACCATCCCAGATCTTGGTGGTCCTCAAGCCCTTCCGATGCCCTCCTTAGCCAGGTGATCCCCGTAGTAAGGGAACTTCAGAGCCAAATGGAGAAGTTTCAGGCGATCGATGTTCCTGGCTGGGGCAAGCTGGTGTCACCAGAGGTGCAGGCACTGGTAAGGTGGCTGAAGGAGGGTATCAGGAAATGGTTGGATCCATTGTGGTCCAATACGATCCACATGCTGGTGGCCATGTGTGACCTGAGGATGAAGGGGAGTGTGAGCACCAGCAAAACCCTAGATCACTGGATGGAGGTACTGGAGAACAGAGTCAGGGAGTCAGAAGGGCAGAGAGAAGGGGATGTGGAAAAGGAGGAACCTCTGTCCCGTGCCAGCACTCCATCCACCAGCCAGTCTCCTCCGTGACAGGTGCTGCCAATGTGGGCCAAGGGCACAGCTTCCAGGTTGGGGTCCAGAGGCACCAGACCACAGCATTGGGCAGGTAGCACCAAGGCCTCAGTGGCTACCTATCTCACCGAGGAAATACAGCTGCTGCTCTGTGACCCCTTGGCCCACTGGGCAACCTGCAGCCAGATGTAGCAGGATCTGGCCACAGTTGCCTGTGAACACCTGTCCTGTCCACCGACCAGTGTTGTGAGTGAGAGGGTGTTCAGCATTGCTGGGGATGTGTTGTGACACCCCACCGCACCTGCTTGGATCTTGGTTTGGTGGAGCAGCTGATGTTCCTGAAGGTAAACCTCCCACTGCTGGGGTTCCCCAAGCTCCACATGCAGATGGAGTGAGTGCCACCCTCCTCACTCCGTCTGCACCTATTTCCATTTAATTTTTTTTAACCAGTTAATGCCCTGCTCTCTGAGCTGGAGGTGGCACTCACTGCATCACCAGCCAGCAAGGGAAGACCATGTGCCTACTGAGCTTCTGTGCCAGGGTGAACTTTTAAGTATGGGCTGGGGCTATCAGGAAGGAAGAGGCCCCAGGTCCTGGGCATAACCACTAAAACTGCACTCTGCCACAGTCGGGAAGGCCTGGTGGGACTGCTGGTGATGCGGCAGCCCCAGGAAATGCCAGGATTGAGGATCCCCCTGGTGAAAGGTGGGTGGGAAGCACCATAACCTCTAGCCACCACACGCACTCACACAGTCCTGGCTAGGGAAAGCTCAGACTCGTCACGTGCATGTGTGTGCATGGTCCCCTGGTGGTGCTGGGGAGCACTAAGGAAGCTTGAAAAGCCCATGGGATATTGGCAGAATTGCCAGAAATTTGACTAGCATACAGAAGTTATTTTAGGTGCTGTAAAAATACAGTGCTTCAAATTTAATACCTCATTTAACAAGGATTAGTTTAAAATGCTGTACCCCTTCTTAAAAGTAATGTAAAGCCATGTACTTTTGTTAAGTCATGGCAATAAAATGCTTTAAATGGCAAAAAAAGCAACTTCTGTATGTTCCCATGTTTTCTTGTAGTAAAACTGCTATAACAAAAGGCCAGTGGTAAATACCTATAGGTACTTAATCCCGAGTCCTTTTTAGTGTTTTCCTTACTTTGGAGAGCAGGGTTATTGTCCCATTCTGCTGCTGCACTGCCTGCAACAACTACAGCAGGGTATTATTTCTACATATCCAAGAGAGGCCAAGTATCTAAAATTAATTGATATTGTTCTCACAAGTCTGAGCTCTCTTGGTATTTGTACTGCCCTTGCAGGTCAAATGCCACTCGTTCCAAAAGGATCCTTTTCTTTCTTTCAGAACTTTTCCCCACCTCCTCCCTGCTCACAAATCCTCCTCTCACCTCTATGATGCCTTGTATCTCCTCCTCTGGCTTCTTCATTCATCCCAATCAACTTCAGCTTAGAGAAGAAGCAAGAGGTGGAAAAGAGGTATTCCAGTCAGGCTTGAAATGCTAAAGTGAATCTGTGAAGTCTGGGAAGTAAATTTAGATAGGGTACCAAAATAATGTGCAATTATTCTGCCAGAGTTGTCAGTGAAGATAATTGCAGTTTCACTGCAAGTGATTTTACACCTGCAAAATAATGTTCCTTTTCCAACAATGCATCTCAAAACATAGTTTTGTCTTAAAGCCATGTTTAGAGATGAAAGAATCTGCCTTTATCTGACTAAAATATTGAGTTTCAAGAAACAATTCAGTCCTTATCTTAACAGAACTCTTTTTCAAATGAATTTGCTTTCTCTGTACATGGCATAATGTGCCAACACTGGCATGTAATGCCATATGCAAGTTGAATCAAGAGGAAAATAATCCTGCTTTCAAATAAAAAAAAAAATCAAGTTTTGATTAAATGAGATGATAATGGTCAGTTTAATTGTAAACATTTTCACTCTGATATTTATAACAGCTTCATATACCTATGAATACCTGAAAGAATCACACAGATCAGAAGATAAGGGCTCTGCCTGGTAGCTTGTTTCAGTCATATTTTCAGTGCTCGATCCCTCAGAGCCTGAATTCATGCTATATGTCAGCTGTTATTACAGACTACCAGACGGATTGTCAAGGATGGTTAATTTTTACATCCATATGTCAGATTCCAAGCCGGTTAGCATCTTAAGGAGTGGATTATTAAAAAAAAAAAAAAGATTCCAACTGAATGAAATCCTCTTTTGCTTTTGGCCTAACAGCAAGTACAAGTCCCCCAAAATGTCTCTCCCTCTCACCTAAACAATTCCAATACTCTTTTCATTTACAACCAGAGCCAGGAACCAAACCCACAAGTATTGGAATCCCAGTCCAGCACCTTCACCCCAAGCCCATCCTTCCTCTGCTCCTCTATTCTAACTTTTTTTTTTCCAGCCAGTCTTCCTGCCTCACTAGTGGCAGGCAGGCCTTTATTTCTTCACGCTGCTCCATGAGCCTGGTGCTTCTTTACTTTTCTTCACCCTTTACGTAGATTCTTCCTGAGTGTGGATTTCTTCCAACATAAGCAAAGCTGACATTCCTGTTGCAATGTACCATGAGACAGTCACTTTTGTGTGGAGGGCTTCTCTATTTAGTGAGGAAGCACTTTAGGGCAGGAATCCTCATCCATAGTGCCAAGAATGCTATAGAAGTCAGCTGTTGGTTACCATATTTATGCATATACCAGATGCATTGCTTTCCCAGAAATTAGCCCACCAGAACTGGGGTACACAGGGAGGCTGATTTTCTGTCCAGGATAAAAGCAAGGAACAACTACTGCTGCTTCTCTCACTTCCCTCTAGCCATGGGCTGCAGAGGGAGAAATGAAGTCCAGTCTTCAACAGCAGCTAATTTTAACCCTTTTACAACTACTACTGAATTAGCAGTAACTTTTGACCAAAAAATGTTGCCATTTCAGCTGTGGCTGTGACAGGGTTAAAACCACAGATTCTGCCTGAGCAGAAAAGGGAAGGTGAGTGCTCCATCACTGCTCTATGCAACCATGACTTGGGAAAACTCTTTTTTCTCTTCATTCTGTCTTTCTAAAAGAAGATGCATGTCTTATGTGTGCATGTGTGGTATAAGAGCAGTAATTCCCTTTCTTAGAGATAGAATTCTTCAGTACAGGTTAAGACAGGAACATGCATCTAATTTACCATGTCAAAGAGCTACTACATTTTTGTCAAAAATCCTCAACCCTCAATTTTTCTTCCTGTATCATGGCCTCTTTACCCTAGTAGACCAGCCCTACACATGGGGTCAGTCACACACACATCTCCTTATACACACCCACACATCCCAGGTAGCATTTTCTTCCATTCCTTCCTTCATTTCTAGTTTACCCACTGGTTTAGCAGGAAAGGCCTATTTGCAACCTCTTAGAAAGCAAAAACCAATATTCCTAGTAGTTTTCCCATTTTATTTTCTCCTTTGGAAGCAGTAATTGATGATAATGCTATACAGCTGATGGACTGGTGCCTTGAAGTCAGAACATCTTTCCTTCAAAGGCCTCTAGGTTGAAAGCCGTGTCCAGGAATTTTCTGAGTGACACCATATGAGTGTTCTTGTTACCTGTGGCAGAAGCAGCAGCTGGTTCTCGGCCAACATACCTACACAATGCAAGACACAATTAGATGGATAACAGGAGAGGAAAGAGACAGAAAATGCTGAAGCTTCTTTAAAAAGTGAACATGGAAACTAGTTAGCAGCATTTAAGTTTGGGTCAGGGAGACATATGCATTCTATTATGGCCCCTCTTGGATATTCAGTGTTATTGCAGGTTTAAGACAGAAGACCAGATGAAAACTACTCTGTGGCCTTTGATAAAGCTGATCTACACCAGCTTGGAACCTGTCCCAAGAGGGCTATTTAACAGTATGGGTCTATGTGTAGGTGGCTCTTGCTAGTCGCACACACTCAGCCTTACCAAGGATAGC
>NW_017728994.1:7320250-7323123 GCF_001723915.1 Gavialis gangeticus | reverse complement strand
ACACCAGCTTGGAACCTGTCCCAAGAGGGCTATTTAACAGTATGGGTCTATGTGTAGGTGGCTCTTGCTAGTCGCACACACTCAGCCTTACCAAGGATAGCCCAAATCACTCCTCCAGTCACCCTACAGCAGTTCAGGAATAAACAAAAGCTCAGAGAAGAATAATCACATGAGTAGATCATGACCTATTCAACAGCTATCACCTGTGAGACCCAAGATATGGAATGGAATTTCTAGAAGGAAAAACTATTCCTCAAAAACAATGGAAAAGCAACAGGCCCAAGCAATATAAAAAAGGCAGAGGAGGAGCAGGAGGTTGTTAGCCTGTTAAGCTGCTATTGATTCTTCTGTACAACTGAAAAATAGCTCAGTGTTACAGATCCTGGGGGGGAGGGGGGAAGTGGAAATAACAATATAACGAAAATTTCCAGGCTCTTCCTCTTCAGGATATGAGACTGGATTAGAATATTCTGCTCTACTGCTTAAGCACCCACCAGGTAACAGGAGGTAAGCAATGTGGGTACACACAAACTGGAGGAGGGAGTGTGATGTTTATGCATTGGTGATATAGCTGCTGAAGTGATACAGGGTTTTAATCTCTCCCCTTCCCCTTATATTCCAAACTCAGACCTTTCAAGTTTGGAGGAATTTGATTTTTCCACAACTGGCAGGCAAATTAACCAGTAGTGCAGAAGAGACAGCAGTCATCTAATATTTCATACCATATGGGTCGTGTGTGGTTCACAATAGTGCGGAAACGAGGTTTCACATAGTCATAGAATCCACTGTTTTTGTGCTCCTCCTGACACCAAACTAAATCAGCTCCAGGATATCTCTCAAGCTCTTCCTTTAACAGATCAAAGGGGAATGGAGAGATCTGAAAAGGAGAATGGACAGTGAAAGATAAATGGCAAAGATCTTTTCCATGGTCAGATACCACAGAGAAATTTTATCTGTCAAAATTTATGTAGAACTGCTACCCATTTATTAGAAACTACACAGTAGTTACAGCTAGCAGACTGAGTAATGGAGGTTAGAGCCAGAAGCTACCAAATTCTAATCTTGGTTTTGCCATTTTTTTCTTGATCCCACAATCCCCATTTTACAGAAAGGAAAATTGCTTAATCCTCCTAAGCCCCTTGTGAAGCAGGCAAGCAGTAATGTTTCTGAACATCTGATTTTATATACAACTGCTACATATCATCATCATGCCAGGCAAGTCCAAGCAGCTTAAAAGCTAGCTCAGTTACAATCTGTGGCTGAAAACAAACTTAAAGTCTTCTTTTCAGTAAGGATCAGGACACTCACCTGCTCTAGCCGAGTTAGAGCCACTTGCCCTTCCAAATCTTGGTTTTTTCTCTCTTTAACAAGATCATAATACACTTTCCCTGTACAGAAAATCACCCGCTTAACCTCAGTCGGCACTTCCACTGCAATTCCTTCCTCTGGAATCACTCGTCTGAAGCTCGCACCTATTAATATCAAAAGATCTTTTAACATTAGTTATTTTGACACCGTTTATTTGAACACACTCCAGAAGGCAGCCCATTACAAGATAAGAAGCTTATCCCAGCTCTCCTGAAAGCAGATTTTAAACACCAATTTCTCTTTTGGCATGCACTGGACTGCTGTTTTTACCTACATTTTGTGTGCTGTAGACTAGACTTAATAGCCTTTCATTGCTAACATGGATATATTTTAACAGGGCATGCCATCAAGTAAGACAAATAGCTGTTAATTCTGCATTTAAGTCTGGAATAAAGAAATGCATTTTAGAATGCCTTAAGGTACATTCTCCACATGCCACCCTCTATTTTATATTCCAGTGAAATATTAAGACTATGTTACTAGCCTCTTTGTGTGATCAAAGCCTTTTGTTTGAGACATTAAAAAGGATTATCTGGAAAGAGGAGACAAGAAACCAGTAATGGACTTAACTATGTAATACATTTTAGACTGTATATCACAAAACTACCTGACAGTAAGATGTATTCTCCCTCTGGACCCGTCTCAAGAGACTTGGTTGAAACTTTTGCTAGGGACCCACAAAACTAGAGTGTACAATAGGGGCAATCCTGCACTGGCAGGGAGATAGACTTTGTCTTACAGGTCTTTTCCATCTTTCACTCCTATAAGTGATTACAGCTGTTCCTGTCTCAACCAACCATGAGGTGGCAAATAGTAGCATTGACCTCCAAGTCTGAACCAATGCAACACACCCACGTACCAGGAAAATAAAGTCCTGTTTGCACCATTTATCTTACAGAGAAGAATAGATACAAATGCATGAAAAAAACTGATTTATGTCCAACTTATCTAGTCTGACTGAGCAGAGTTCATATTTTAAGACCACTATGAATCTGTGCTTTATGGAGCTAGCCTCCTCCTTTCAGCCTTCACACTTTAATAAAAAAAAGTAAGCAAGGTGGTGAGCTAATATACGTAACCCTTTGTATTCACTTACAGTAACAACATTCAAGTACATTTATTTGAATATTGAACTAGAACCCTTGGCCACTACCATGGATTAATACAGAATAAGTATGGAAAATAAATAGTAAGGGGACAGAACAAACACCTAACTTGGTTAATTTACATTGGTTTTGTATGCCAAATACAAGTAACACCAAATTAGGAATGGGCACACAAGCAGCTATCCTGGGACAGCTCACAAAGTAAGCATATCTTATTGAATCTCATTACTAGGCACAATAGGAAACACACAGTCGCCTGTTTTGCCTTTAGTAACGGGCTTTTCTGAGATAGATGTAGACAAAACCTGAACTACTATACAACTGACACCAGCAGACTCTTACTCTAGAAACAGAATTACTGCAGAAGAGTAATTACACCACATTACCCTGGCTCACGTT
>NW_017728994.1:7308236-7315250 GCF_001723915.1 Gavialis gangeticus | reverse complement strand
CTCTTACTCTAGAAACAGAATTACTGCAGAAGAGTAATTACACCACATTACCCTGGCTCAGGTTTGGCCCACTTATGGTCAAGTTATTCCTTCCCTTCTGAGAGGTAACTGTAAATCCATTTAAGTTAACTTGTTTAAAGGTACATTGGTATCATGGTCAAGTGTCTGCTCCCCTAGTCAGTTGGTTTCATCTTAAGCTAGCCCTTTACTCAATGTAAACCAGCTCCTCCTCTACCCAGAGGCCAGGCACTGTAACAAACCTACTGCACGCAGCTAGCTTGGAAAAGCTGGTCATGCATCCATTCCTTACCACAGGGAAAATTTAATACAGAGTGGGCATATCTACACATTTAGGCACACCCACATTTAACATGCATTAAGGCAACTTCTGCTTGCGTCTAACCGATGTGCACATTAAAGTGTATTAACACTGTGTATGTGGACTGACATGGAAAGTTAGTCCCGCATCAGTCCATACACAGCGTTAATGCGCTTTAACGCATCCACACATGTGTAAATGTACTTTAGCTATTTGCACCTAAATTTGATACTTGCTTTTGCAGGTATAAAATTTAGGCACAAGTAGCCTAAAATTGCCATTTTACGGTGCATTAAGGGCATGCACACGTAGTCATATGCCTTTAATGTGTCTTAAGTTGGGTTAAAGCACCTTAATTCGGCATGTGTAGACGTGCTCAGTAAAATCCTATAGTAAGAGAGTTGAGTGCTTGCATCCTACATAGCCGTCAGCTGCTATTGCCTCGCTGTGCTTTCCAGCAAAGCTTCAGGCTGTCAGATGTTTAATTCTCCACTTCCCCTGGTTAGTACCTTACTTAAATTTGCAACAGGACAGGAGGTGTCCAGAACTGAAAGTGGAAGCAAGTGACAAGTCACTCCTTGAAAGAAAAATAAAGTGGGGGATTGTTTAGAACAAAGGTACCTTATGAGGACTTTATACAGGCAATTATGAGGTGTTACTGAAACTAAAGAGAAGATTCATTATTTGGATCCAGGCTCTTCCAAAATCCCGAGAGATTTCTTTCCCATGCGCACTTTGTAGTTGCCATAGAAGTAATGGGTTTTGATCTCCTAGGAAGTTCATTATCTGTGGAATGAACACCCTGGGTCCTGTATTAAGGATTAACTGCTCATAAATGAATGTGTTCACAAATTTTGTAACTGGACCTACCAGATACCATTTCATCAAAACTGGATTTGGCTTCAGGATGCCTCAGCAGTGACTTGGGTGTCAAAATGATCAGCTGTAAAAACAAATTGTTACAAATCTCAGAGGCTGCTACTAGCTTCATCACCTTCCACACACATGCAATATTAACACTACAAAAATAGTTCTTGCATGTGACACCCTAGAACAGATACTAAGTTAACCTAGTGCATAGGACTAAGCTAAGCAAATAAAAAAGGAAACTATATTCTATGAAAGTCCTTTATTCCACATTAGGATTCTTTAACTCTGGGGTTTTCAAAAAGTCACAAAAGACACTAAAGCTGCAGTTCCACGACTCTTTGGAAATCTTAGCATGGATAAATATTTCCTTTGGGGGACAAAAGATAGTGCATTAAAGTGTGTGGATTAGGGTTGAGAGCCATCATATATTTTAATGCTAAGTATCAGAGTGTGTCTTAGTCTTCAAACTGCAGAGAATCTAAATTAATCCAGAAAGATCAATTAAGTTAAAACTATTTTAACATTAAAGTGCTAGTGGGACAGAACTGACCAAAGTGAGTCACGCTAGCCACTGGAGTAATCCAAGGAGGCATAGAATGGATCTCAATTCCAACTACCAGGCTCTCCAGGGTAGAAAAGCAAGGCAGTGACAGTGCTGTGCTAGCTTGACCTTGTTCTAGACTAAGAGAGTAGAAATCTCAAACTGAACAAGTGCTTTGGACAAATCTTTTTTCAAATTAATTGTAAGTGTACCAAATCTCAATTCTATGGGCACCCAGGTTGAACTTCACCCAACAGTGTTACAGCTACACAAATGGAAATCCCTAATGCAGAAGAACCACTAATGTATGTTACACAGCTGTTCTAGCTGAAGTGTAGACTGAACCATACCAGTGCATATCACGAGATGCAAGGAAACAACATCTACCCCAGGTGTCTGCACTGGAGCAAAAACATGTCTGTGCAGATCAGATACAAATGAAAGCCAGGTCAGCAGAAGATGGCACTTTCTGTGCAGACACATGTGCTTTCCAAGCTCCAGCATCTGTGTCCAGAGGTAGTAGAATTTATACACACAACCCATGTGAGCAATGGAATCCCTGGAATCAGTGATTAAAAAGCATGCCAGGAGTTTGCACACCTGAAAGGAAAGCTGAACAGAAGACCAAACCTTGCCCCAAAAAGTCAGTCTCCAGTTTACATGCATTCAAGTTTCTTACTGAAGTCCATCTTCTACCGAGTAGTATGTCAACAAAAAAACAAACCCTGAATTCAAGTGGCTCACTGTAATTTGAAGGCAGGGTAACTGATCACTTACTGGTTTTCTGAATGGCAGTGAGATCTGTCTTCTGAGGACATGAAAATAATTGGCTGGAGTTGAACAGTTCACCACAATCCAGTTGCACTCGTAGAGCTGGGAAACTTCAAAGTGTTCACTAAACTCCTAAAAAGAGCATTAAAAAGGCATCAAAAGTCTCCCTCCCTTTTCATTCCATCCTCTTTTCTACTTCCTTCCTTGCACACCAAAATCCATAACATTGAAACCTGGGAAATACAGCAGTTTTGGAGCACTAGAAGCTAGAAACTCTGCTTTAACAAATGCATAACAAAAAACCTGTTCAATACTTTTTCCCCCACCACTCAAGAAGAGCCCATGGAAGTCAATGAAAAGCATCCCCTAACTACTGATTTCAGCAGGCTTTGGCTCTTTTTATTTGTATTCAGTAGAAGCTTCTTAGGACTTTAATAACAAAAAACTCTGAGGATTACTTCCCTAGCAAACACATTTGAACTTCTCACTGCTCACTATGCTGTTCATATGCTTTCCCCACAGAACAACTGATCGTGTTCCAGCCAGTGGCTATAGGAACAAAACTGAACTTTCTCTACAATTGCTGCTCCCTGATACTTTGACACAGCACCATAATAGGAGGACAGAATAAAATTGCACTTAGATGCATAAGTCCACTTACATGCCTAATAGGTGGAACAGAATCTGGCCCTGGGACTAGGCAAGGAAGCTGCAACTGGCGTTCAGGATTTAATGGTGTGATGGTTATAAATGCTTAAGGGAAGTAGGTCTTGCAAGTGGGTAGAGCCACAGGAGTGAATTCCCCAGTGAAAAAGGACTAGGGGTGGAAAAGCATGTTACAAAGCACTGGCAAGTTTGCTTCTGGCACTCCCCATCTTAAGTGCCTGACTTTACAACATTACAAGTATTTTTAATGCAGTTGCATGTGTGTAATTCTTAACTCCTCCTCACTCTCCCTGCCCATTTTTTCCCAAAGGATCTACCTATTGCATCTCATCGTTAGCTGTAGAATACCATTCTAAAGCTCAATATTTCAACTAGTTGTCCTATAAGAACATTCTCCCTCAGCCAACTTTATTATTTCCTCCCAGAACAGACAGTTAAGTGCTATTTGGTGGCAATAAATAAATATTTCATGTGATAAAGTCAACAAAAACCCTGCTTAAAATAAACCTCTGAAAAGCTGAAAGCCAAAGGAAAGTCATTACTGCTGACAAGTCTACTTACTGGATAAGCATCAGGATCATCATTGCTCATCTGCAGAAATCTCTCAGGCCTGGCTGAAGAATGCTCTGGGCCCTGGTAATCACATTTTAAACACAACAGCCAACAGTTTAGATGTCTGACTAGATCACTTATTACACATATGCTTCCTGTCAGCCTAATCATCACAGAGCAGCACTGGACCAGGCTGCTCCACCCACTCAAGCAGAGAAGCATTGCAACAACAACAGCTATAAAAGAGGGAGGCTCTGAAGAAATGAACAAGAGGCTCCCCTCAATAAAGCCATGATGGTAAGTGCTTTAAGCTAGGTTTGGATCAGGCACACGTACCTGACCCAAGGCAGCTACCAATAATTTCTGTCTTAATTCAACATGTTCGGGCAAAGCAGAGGGGTATCTGTGACAAGAGCCTACTTGCCATTTCAGAAGGGTGACGTGTGGTAGTGAAACCAAACTTATGTTCCCTTAAAAACAAGCAGCATGTGCAAGGCATGATGTCTCCAGGGCACCAACAGCTGGAACACAACCTGAACCACCAGTTCCCTGAATCATCTACTACAATTCATTTTAGCATGATTAAATTTTAGCTGGCACAAGTAAGCTAACTATTCATTAGATATCCTTGATAAGGATTTTGCACTGTGCTAGAGTTCAGATATCTAGCATGTGGATGGTGTTTTCAGGAAATGAAGACACTTTACTGACCAAGTAAGCACAATTAGCTCCACTTCACAATAAAGGAGAGGCACATGGGCCAGAATAAGTCAGAATCTATTGCCCATCCAGCCTCTATTCTGCACCTTTATTTTAATATATTGCTAATGTTAGTCATCTCTCCTTGTATGGGTGCTCTGGTGAACAGACATTCTCCCACTTCCTGATGCACACCTATACCTGTCGGCTGCCACCAAGTCACCCCTGAGCCTATGCTTCTCCAGGCTGAAGAGTGCCAGGTCTCTCAGCCTCTCCTCATAAGGCCTGCCCTCTTGTTCTCTAATCATTAACATGGCTCTCCTCTGGACTGTCCTCAAGCATAACCACGCTAGTGGGGGAGGGAGCTTGGATTCTCCCCAAGCACTGCTCCAGCTCCTAGCATGGCAGCCAGGGCTGTTAGCAAGATGCTCATGCCAAGAGCTGGGGGGGGAGCTCCCCCAAACCCCTGCTTTCCAGGCCCAGACTGGCTCCTCTCCAAGATTCCAGCAGGGGTACCTTCCCCAACACCCCCCTCCCTCCTTCCCACACTCCACAGGAAGCAGACTGTCTCCTGTGTGACAGCCCCACAAATGCACATGGGATATAGGCAGAATCACCCTAAATTAACCCTCACAGGGTACCTGTACACAGGTTCCCTAAGGCGCTGTGCTCTAGAGTAGTGGTCTCCAAAGTGGGGTGTGCACAAGACAATCCATTGGGGTGTGGGAAGAAAATATTAGAACTTCTATTTATATTTATTTTTTATCTAAAAGAAATAAGAAAGAAATTAAGCTTTACTAATATTTAACATACGGATTGACACTGGCACCCTCACTCAGTCCGTATGTCAGACGGTTACGTGTCACATACGGTACGCGAGGTATCCCGAGGGAAGGGTGGGAGTTCCACAACGCAGAGGGGTTGACAGTGGTGCCCTCACTTGTTCATTCACTTTCTGCGTATTGCAATGTATTGCAGTTTACGTATGCCCGGTTAAGTGGATTTACGGATTATATTACCTAGTTTTAACTAAACTAACCCTCACAAAATGGACAAGTGGCTTAAAAAGATTCCTGAAAAGAAATAGCAGATTGAAGATAATACTAATAATGCAAGCACAAGGGAACAACAAGAAAATGGCAGAGCCGACACTTCTCCTACTCCTAGTACAAGCTCTTCATCAGCCACATTACGAGGTAAAAACAATGACGAGCTAATCAGACCTGACAAGAAGTCGGCCAAAAAAATTCGAAATTATCAAGAAGACTATTTGAAATATGGATTTACATCCACTATTGTTAATGATGAACCTTACCCTAAGCGTATATTGTGCCTTGAGATATTAGCTAATGATAGTATGAAGCCATCACGATTAGCAAAACATTTAAAAACTAAGCATCCAGAACATGAAGAGAAACCTCTACAATTTTTTCAGCAATATTTTCATGTGATACTCAATCTAGTACTTTACAAAATTTCACTAAACTTAATGACAAATGTTTAGAAGCCTCTTTTGAGGTTTCTTACTTAATAGCGAGAAACAAAAAGCCACATACCATTGGGGAAACACTTGTTCTTCCTGCCGCGGTAAAAATGGCTGAAATAACACACGGAAAACAATATGGCAACAAACTAAAATACATTCTTTTGTCAGCAAATACTGTTGGAAGATGCACAGAAAACACTGCTGAAGATTTGAAGGAACAAGTATTAGAACAAATTACGCAGTGTGGAGGTTTGCTATACAGTTGGATGAAAGTACAGATATTTATAACATGTCTCAGCTTATGGTATTTGCTAGATTCTGCATCAATAATGAAATACATGAAGAACTACTTTTTTGTGATCCACTGAAGGAAAGATGTACTGAGAAGATATATTCTCAACAGTAAATGACTTCTTTAATAAAAACAATGTTTCATGGAAAAACTGTGCAAGTGTAACCACTGATGAAGCAGCTGCTTTGACTGGAATAAAAAAAGGATTCCGGGGTACGGTTAGAGAGATAGCACCACATGTGAAATTCACTCACTGCAACATTCATAGGCAAGCTATTGCAGCAAAGAACTTGGAGCCAGAAGTGCACAAAATGCTACAGGATGTCATTGATGTGGTTAATTTTATAAAAACAAAACCATTAAATAGTAGAATCTTTACAATACTTTGTAATGAGATGGAGAGTGACCATGAAAATCTTTTGTACCACAGAGAGGTTCGCTGGTTATCTCGTGGCAAAGTGCTTAAAAGAGTTGTTGAACTTAAAGATGAGTTACACATTTTTCTTTTACAAAAAGACAAGTGTTCAAAATTTGCTGACCTTTTCTGTGATGACAAGTAGCTGTCAGTAGTATGCTACCTAGCAGATATTTTTGAAAAAATAAACACACTTAATCTGTCCCTTCAAGGTAAAGGTGACGTTTTAACAATGAGTGAGAAGGTAACTGCTTTTCGAAAGAAACTTGTGCTATGGAGAAAGCATTTTGAAAACGGATGTTTGGAAATGTTTCCATCGTTATGAGATTTTGTTGCCGAAAACGATGCAAGTGTGTTGGAAACAATTTTCTAACCTGTTTAAAAATCTTCCAAATGAAGAGTT
>NW_017728994.1:7305213-7307639 GCF_001723915.1 Gavialis gangeticus | reverse complement strand
GGGGTGCGTGATCAAAAAAGTTTGAAGACCACTGCTCTAGAGCACCTTCATCTAACAGCTGATTTAATGATGGTTTTTTTTTTCATGGATGAGCTATTTTAAAAGCACTCTGCAGCCATACAGTTATGTTACAGCTGTAGAGCACTTTCAAGGGTCTCATCACAGGAAAAATGTAACTTCTGTAAGTGTCCAAACACACACACACACACACAAACACACACATTTATATAGCAAAAGAATACTTTAACATGTCAGCACCACATTCATTTCTCATTAAAAAAATTAAGGATCATGCATCTACATGTCTATTGCAAAAAGGGAACAGTTCTGTGGCTTTTATTCTACAGCTTTATGTTCATGCATGCTTCCTGCTCCAGCAAGTCAGTGAAAGCCTTACCATTCCTTCCATTCCATGTGGCAAAAGCAGCACAATTCCATTGTGACGAACCCACTTTGCCTGCCCTGAGCTGATGAACTGGTCTATTATGCACTGTGCAGTGTTGTGAAAGTCACCAAATTGAGCTTCCCAGCACACCAGAGCATTGGGACTTGCCATGGCAAAGCCAAGCTCAAAACCTAAGAAAAGGACAAAAGGAAAAGAAACGAACACCCTGGTTAGAGCTATGTTCTGTTTCACATAATTCAGCCCAGTACCTTTATATTGAAGCTATATTACACAGATTGTTCATTTGTCTTCATGATCATTGGCCATGAGGTCCAAAGGACAGTTCAGCATCATCATGTTGTAGACTATTTAGCATAACTCAGGGTACACCATGAAGAACAGTCTACATTCACCTTATTCTTACAACATACATCCTTCCCCATTAAGAAAACACCTTAACTAAACCATGAAGAGAAAAATAGATGGCACTCCCAAAAGAATGGCTTACCACAAGGCAGCGTGGTTGCCCCACTTTTATTCAACATCTACATTAGTGATCAGCCACTTCCTGATGGATGTCTGTTTCATCTGTGCTGACAATTTCTGCATTACCACACAGCAGAAAAGTTTTGAGGACACAAAGAAGATCTTGGAGAGGGCACTGAACATGATGTCAGATTACGACTTAAACAAGGTTTTGTTTTCTCTCAAATCCAACCCTAGCAAAACTCAAATTTGTGTTTTTCATCTGAGAAACTTAGATGCAGAATGACACCTGAATGTCATCTGGTGTGACCAGTCTCTTGAACATCAGAACCACCCAGCTTACTTAGGGGTAACACTGGACTGTACACTTAGTTACAAAAAATATATATTAAATATCAAAGCCAAGGTCAATATATGAAACAACATTTTGTGCACAACCATCCACCCTATGCACTACTGCTTTAGCACTTTGTTTCTCTGTGGTTGAATATGCCTGCACCACCTGGGCATGCTCAAGTCACAGTAAACATATTGACACTGCCCTAACTGATACATGCAGAATTGTAACAGGCTGCCTAAAATCCACCCCTGTTCCCTGCCTATATGCATTATCAGGAAGAAAGTAGCAGGCAGCATTGACTGGCAGATACAAGAGTCAGATGATTGCCACCTGCTATATGGACATCAACCAGCACACCATTGTCTCTCACCAAGAAACAGCATTTTGTCCTTTACCATGCTATTGACCACATCACTGGAATCGCCCAGAACTACCTTCTGTTCACCCCCCAGTTAAGAGTTAGCATCCGGCTCCAATTACAAGTGGCATATATGGCGGAGCCTGAACTGCGTAAGAGCGGGGCCTCTAAGTAAATGACCAATGTGTTTTTTAGGAGAAGCAACCCATGGCTCATCTATTTCCTGAGATGCCCTGAGGCACCATAATGTACCCCACCAGATTTGGCAACAAGAACACTGGACGCACTGGCCTGTGCAGAATACTGGGAGCAAACCATATAGAAAGGGTGGACTGGAGAAATGACAAAAAAGCCCTCTCTGTGCATTTGACAGAACTCTACTGGATCTGCACAATACTACACATAAGGCAATCAGCTGGCTGCAAAAGTTGGATATAAAATTGTGAACATTTCTTCTTGCTTTTTAATCACTATCGTCATACACTAAATAATAAAAAACATGGATTGCGCTACAGTTTTCTTAAACGTTTCTCCAGCAAGCATATATAATAATGGCGAGATGCCAAGAACAATACATAAAACTTGGTATGAGTTTTTTCCTTGTACGAACTCTCATTTTCCATACTTCTTCCAATAATTAGGTTAGTGTCCTTTCCTGCTGCAATAGGTCTGTCCTCAACTCCAGTTTCACTTATTATTAACCTCATCTACTATGAAGACTTCTTTGGCACACTTAAACAATAGCCATGTCATCTACCACAGCTAGCTAAATTTCAGTTGGGCTAGTGAAATGACCCCATCAACTTTGATGATAACAGTCCATGGGGTTAGGCCTATGGGGTTCAGGTAGGTGGTAA
>NW_017728994.1:7295796-7300213 GCF_001723915.1 Gavialis gangeticus | reverse complement strand
TCCAGTTTCACAAGCCTCCTTCCCCCAGCCTTTTTTTTTGCCTCATTTCACCCTCTTATCCTTCTTTTCTTCATGTTGTATTGAGGCCAAACAAATGCTGTTCTATAATGTGTTGTTAAAAATAGAACATTCCAGGCAGAAAGCTACCACATGCATTCAAGAAACCTAAAAACCTAAGATTCAGATATATATTAGAGTACAAGTGTTAAGAACAGAGATGGGCCTGAGGCAAAACCTTCTGGATGCAGAGTAGTGTATCCATCCAGATACGGGATGTTAGCTTGAACTCCTTTCCCTCCCCACTCCCCAGCAATATTGGAGAAGTGTTGTAATTGTTACTACACTTCTACTAAAGTACCAGTATAATCTAAAAAAGTATGAGATTTTCAACAGACTAAGGGCAATTAGGTGCCCAACTCTCATGGACTCTCAACAGAAGCCATGCACCTGACTGACCTCCCAAATACTGTCTCTGGATTTTATCCATACACAGCTGCCCTTTAAATTGAACAACCTATAGAGAAGCCATAAAATAAACATAGAATGGAGCCCCTGGAATCATGGTTTTCGGCTGTGATCAAATTTATTAATTATACACCCTTAATTACAAAAGTTTTAGGAACTCTGCAACTCATGCTGACTGTCAGAGACCGGCTTGGCATCTTGATATTCTCTGCACACAGTAGGCTCCTGCTTCAAACCTGCAAGTAAGTGCTCCCTGACAGGTCTCATGTACTTGTCATTTGTGATTTACACCATAGTGACTGGAGCCTGGAGTCCCTCCAGGAGAACCTATCCTATGGGAATTTATTGGGTAAATGGATCGCTTCATAGAAGGCTAAAGATATACAGCAACCTAAGCAAAGCAAACCTACACCGATGGGGTATGAAAGGGGATTTTGGCATCTCTAAAGTGTTGCATTCTTACTTCTCTTGTGTGTTAAGTAGTAAATTAGGATTAAAAGACAAGAAAACTGGTCACATGGCAAAAATATATAAAAAGCCAAAAGAGAGCAATGTGCTCCACTTGCAGTATTGGACCTATTTTAAGACCTTCTGCACAGCTGCTTGATCCTGCAATCCACCTCCAGGACTAAATACATCTAAACATCAACCCTTTCCCTCCATTGTTTAGTTTTTATTTCACCACTTTCATTATTGCATTCCAGTTTTCTCCTTATTGCTTTTAGAGCACAAAGCCCTCTGGAAATAAAGGAATTACAACAGTGATCTTATGGAAGCAATTACTAGTCCATACTAAGATTGAGCTCCCCCCGCCACTAGGCACTGTGCATACACATAAAAGATAGCTTATTCAGTTTAAATTTAATTAGATAAGACAGACAAAGGCTGGAGGAAAAATAGCCTCCTCCCTTTACAAATGGAGAACTAAGAACCCCATGGGCAAGAGGGATTAAGTGACTTACCCAAAGTCACCCAGGACATCTGCAGCAGAGCATCAATTTGAACCCAGAATCTCCCAAGTCTCAGTGCCGTGTTTTAAATCAGAAAAGCATTATTTGAAATCAGTTGCATACATGCATAATTATATCTTTGGTTCAACTTTGAATAGCTACTGCCAAAGTCTGGGAAGCCCGGGGAAGGGGGAGGTGTCCTTGGGTCTTTTCTTCACTTTAAGGACGAGTACCAGCACCCTGTAGGAAAGCTAATGAATAGATAAGGACAATTTGAATGCAATAACTGGATGGGAGGAGCAGAAGGGAGTTCTTCCAAATGAATCTGTTTATTCATGAATATATGCAGTCTGGAGCCTGATTTTATAGAGCGTCTGTTTTCACACACTATTCCCTTGCTAGTTTTATTCCGGATGTTTGGCCACCTTCTCGATGAAAGAAATCTTTGAACCACTAGGTCCCTGTGGTGCTGAACTCTGAACAGCCCATCTGTGACTCCAACAGATGCTCCTGTTCTCTTCCTGTCACAAGAAGGCTGCGGGGTTAGAAGGACTGGTCCCTTGCTCTTAAGTGCGCACAACCCTGGTTCAGGCAGTAAAGGACAGGCTGAGCTTCTCACCCAGCTAGCCATACCCCCATCTAGGCTATCTTCAAAATGAATTTTATACCACAGCCCTTCTATTCTTCACTCTTGTTGTCTTTAAAAGCCATTCAGAAAGTGGAAACCTATATAACTCCTTCCCTGAAAGTTCCCAAAGGTATTTAAAAACAGATTTCCCTAGATAGGTTTGAATCCCATTCTAATTTTAAACAAACATTAAGGCACCATTTGTGTTGATTGGGTGGCATGGTTGAGAAAATATGCAATATGGCTAATTTGTTCAAGGCTTATTTGCACATATGCTGCTCTGTATTAGGACAGGGACAGT
This sequence comes from Gavialis gangeticus, assembly GCF_001723915.1. NCBI lineage: Eukaryota > Metazoa > Chordata > Crocodylia > Gavialidae > Gavialis > Gavialis gangeticus. The sequence continues at coordinate 7,297,869 of NW_017728994.1, read as the reverse complement.
CTAACTTTTAGATAACACCCAAAACTCAGGTCTTTACTGCTTGTGAATCAAAACACTTCACAGAAGTAGAGAGTTTAAACCCTGTGTCCTAGCCAAGTTTTATTCAAGTCATTACATGCTATACATTTCTATTATCCCTCCTATTTCAGATGAGTGCCCTTTTTCACTTCCTGTTTTATCATCATTTAATGCAGGTATGTGCTGTTAATCACTGTTGTATTCTACCACAGAAGATTTAAGAGGTAGATGCATCATGTGTGGATTGTGTGATCCTAATGCATATTAACAATGTCACGGGGGAGTTGAGTGAATGATATACAACTTGCAAGTTTTAGTTACTATGAAAATTGCTGCACCATACAATGCCTCTGTCTGGCAAGGCCCCAAGCACTTCTCCACTAGAACAGCCCTCCAATGGAGAATAGTTAACAGTAACATTTGTACTTCACCCAAATATGGACAACAGAGGGAGGAGCTAGTGTAAACTACTCCTCCTACCTTACTGCAGGAAGGCAACTTATGATGGTCTTAGGGGGAAATATATATAAAAAAACAGACTTAGAGGGGAAAGTTATAGACTGAAATATAGGAAGCTCTGCGCAGGAGAGGGTAAGAGATGAGTAATACTTAAGAGCAAATACTTAAAAGAGTATTTTCTTATCTAGATCTGTGCATTTCTTATGCCACTAAGAATATTAGGAAGCCTGTGCATTCAAGAGTGAACTGTAATCCAGAACTCCCACACAAGTAGAGATAAAGGAAATAGGTGTTTCAACTACATGGAAATCTGAGGGGTCAGCCCTAGTCATGGGGCTAAGTAGCAGGACAACAGGTCCCAGGTCCCAAAAGGATACTCAAAGACCCCAAACCAGAAGTAATGCCTGGAGTTGTTTAGATTCTGAAACTTAAAGCACACCAGAACCAGTGGACAGGGACCAGCAATGTCCAAAATAGGAGAAGCCTAATCATCTGTGAATGAGGCTTAATTTTATTCTTTGAAAAGTACTTTGAGATCCTTGGAAGAAAGGCATGGCAGAAGGGCTAATTTATGCTAGCTCAATTCCTGCTGTGCTCTCTTCCTGTTCTTTTGTCACTATGGCAAGCACAGAAGTGTTCTGAAGCAAAACATCAGCTTGCAGGAACCCATTATTCTGCATATTCCCTCACAGCACTGTGTGAGACTCTCACAAATTACCAGTTTTTCAAGTAACTTAACTAACGCTGCAGCTTAATTCAGTAAGATTCTCAGGTGAGTTATGACAAGAAAATTAAAATGTAAGATATAAAAATTAAAATATGATATACAATTTATTACAGGCTGAGAGAAACCATGAAGAAAAGTTCACCAGTACATTTAATAAAAAAGTGGGCACTGGTATTGTGCATACAGCCTTTCATTTTCATGTTACCAAATCTAACTAGAGCTCAGGCAAATAACTTAAATGATTAACTTCTAATTTGGTGTCTGGTTCATGCAGTACAGCAATTCAAATGGCTGTGGGAGTGAAGAAATGCTTCTTATTAGGGCTGTGCGAAGCTTCGAGTGGCTATTCGATTTGGAAGAGATTTGGCCCGATTCGGTGGCTGAATCTCCGATTCTGAATCAAATCAGGGGACCAATTAAAAGGTCCGAATCGATTCAAAGCTCTCCACATCTTCAGAAAAGATTCAGAGCGTCTATGATTCGGACAGTCCCCGGTGGCTGCAGCACGGAGCTGCAGCCGGACTCAGAGTCCATAAGTAGGGGGTGGGGGAGGGAAGGATGGAGGGGACCATGGGACGACCCCTGCCAGGCCCCATCCCCTGCCTGCTCCCCCAGCCCTCCTGACCCTGCCTGTTCCCCCTGGCTCCCCCATAGCTGCCCCACCTGCCTCAGCTCCTGGTACTTTAAAAAAAAAAATTCCCATTCACCAGGTGCTGCCAGGCAGGGGGCAATCCCTGCTGCCCCCCACTGCCCCATGCTGCATGGGGACTCTGCCGCAAGCCTCCGACTGGTCCCCTCCCCCCCACACTGTCCCAGCCCTTCACACGCTGCCCCACCTGCCCCAGCTCTGGCCCTTTAAGAAAAAAAAA
>NW_017728994.1:7295325-7295706 GCF_001723915.1 Gavialis gangeticus | reverse complement strand
AAAAAAAAAAAAAAACAACAGAAAAACCCTGGGACTCTCAGCTCCTGCAGCAGCCTCAGGGCTTCAGGGAGCTTATGCAGAGCCCCCATGTGGCATGGGGATCGCCTCCCCACCCGCAGAAAAGGGTGAGTCTAGAGGGTTTCCTCAGATTTTTTTTTTCTTAAAGGGCCAGAGCCCCAGTGGGCGGGGCAGCCATGGGGTGGAGCTGGAACAGCAGGGAGGGGGATTATGCAGAGCCCCACCATGCTGTACGGGGCAGTGGGGATTGCTCCCCCACCTGGCAGTACCTGCTGAGTCAGGGCTTTTTTTTTTCAAGTGCTGGGAGCTAGGGCAGGCAGGGCAGTCATTGCTGGGCTGGGAGAGAGGTGGGGAATGGGTCTG
>NW_017728994.1:7277302-7290325 GCF_001723915.1 Gavialis gangeticus | reverse complement strand
CACAGTCATTGCTGGGCTGGGAGAGAGGTGGGGAATGGGTCTGACCTGGGTTTTTTGGGAAAAATCTATTTGGGACAGCGATTCGAATCACTGTCCCCCGAATTGGCCGAATCCAAAGCAAATACTATCCGTTTCACACAGGCCTACTTCTTATGCCTTCTCACAGCCAAATATATGCCCCAGTAAAATCCTGGTCTTAATTCTATTCTTTCTACTTTCCTGTTTCACTTTCAGTCAGATAATAAAAGTAGCAATATCATCATTCACAACAATACCATGTCATTCTGGATCAGTAATACCACTGGTATGTGGCAACCCAACAATAGTTGCATATCTATGGTGTGGGAGGCCTCTAGCAAAGCAGTTTAACACTCTTCAGGATCTTTCAGAAAGTTTTGCCTTTTCACAGTGAACAGTGTTGTTCAGAAAGCCTATGGACAAACCTTGTCCCAAATCTATTTATTAGGTTAGTCTCTAGAGCTGAGCAATGGACTCAAACTGCAGCAAAGGAAATTTAGGTTGGAGATTAAGAATAACTTCCTTACTATAAACAGTGGTTTAGAATTGGAACAGGCTATCACACAAGAGTTGTGGAATCCCCATCCATGGAAATTTTCAAGATCATGTTAGACCAGGATGGTTTAGTCAGGGATAATCCTGCCTTGAACAGGGGGCTGGATAAAATGACCTCCTCCTGAGGTACCTTCTAAGCCTACTTCCCTATGTCACAGAATCATAAAAAAAGAGTTGGAAGGGACCTGTGGAGGTCATCTAATCCAATGCCCTTCTCAAACCAAGGCCATCCCCAAATATCTCATCCCAGTCAAGGCTTTGTCTAGTCAGGTCTTAAAAACCTCCAAGGATGGAGATTCCACAACTTATCTAGGTACTCTGTTCCAGTGCTTTACTACCCTCCTAGTAAGAAAGTTTTTCTTAATATCTAACCTAAATTTCCTCTGATGCAACTTGAGACCATTGCTGCTTGTTGTCACCTGCCAGCACTGACAGCAGTCTAGTTCCAGCCTATGATCCTAAATCAAAATGCATTTGGAGCTCTGGGTTTGAAATCAATACTCTTCTTCCCATTTTTGCTATTCACCCAATAAACCTTGCAAACTCCACCCTCAAACCTCAAAGTCCAGCAGTCTCAGCTAAGTTAAATGTTATTGTTAAATTTTCAATGTCAGAAGACATTTCCTTTATGAAATGTATGATTTTTACAGAACTCCCAGGCTCCAAGATGGAAAGATGGTTTAGTTTTAACAGGTATTCAGGTTGGAAGAGAGATGGGAGTTTGCAAAAAAAACAAAACAAAACAACCCCCCAAAAAACTTTAAAACAGTTCATTAGTATCCTTTTTTGCTCTATATATATATTAGTATCCTTTTTTGCTCTCTCTCTCTCTCTCTCTCTCTCTCTCTCTCTCTCTCTCTCTATATATATATATATATGTATATATATATATAAGGGACCTGTAAATCACTTCTGCTGACCTCCTCTAAGTCTAGACAAAAACTGCTGAAAACTAGTCTTTCTGTCCATATGACTTCACACAGCAACTCTGGAAGCACAGCTTTACTACAGAAAGCATATGAAACTTATAATGCACAAAAACTGCTGTTTAGCTACAACTAGCTGCAATAGTTCCCCTGCAGCTAACTAACAAGATCTATCTAGGGACAGAACAGCTAGAATGTAAAACCTAGCTCTCCACCCAGTACTCTAAACCAAACTACATCCTGAATTGCAAGATAAAAGCAGGACACGGGTAGTTATCTTTGAGGCAGATCAATTTTGTCAGAATACCATTTCAGTGGCGCAGGTATACCCCAGGTGCTCTTAACAGGCTCTTGGTGCAGAGCTCACAGCTCTGAGCAGGTGTCAGCTCTCTGCTTCTGTACCTGCCAGAGAAATAATCGGTAGTTCTGTCACGCAGAGCTATTCAATCCATTTTTACTTAATTAGCTCTAATGCAAGGAAACTAAGGAAATTCCCCAAATACTTCCAAGTTCTTACATGTTTACATGGTCAAATTAAATTCATAATATTAACTTCCTTTTTCGTCTTGGTCTCCTTCTCAGGACAACTTCCCCAAATATGTTTTATTGAAAAGGGTGTATAGCAGGGGTGGGCAATTATTTCGGGCAGAGGACCACTTACTGAGTTTCGGCAAGCCATCGAGGACCACATGACAAGCAGCCAGGGGCAAATAAATATTAATTTTATACATTTTTAGGGGCCCCGTGGGCTGGACAGAATGGCCTGGTGGGCTGCACCTAGCCTGCAGGCTGCATTTTGCCCACCCCTACTGTACAGTCATCAGGAAAGAAAAACTTTGACTCTACCCACTCCTCAATCTGCCTCTCAGCATAGCAAATCCTTAAACCAAAAATTATACTCTTCCCTCCCACCCTTGGTGTATTTCAAGAAGTGAGCACATCCCAGAAGGAACCCTCTAACCTGAAATACTCTGCAGAGAAATCCCCCCACACTCCAGTCAGTAACTAGGAATATAACCCAGAAGCTAACACACACTCAAATTTCAGCCTCTTTAAGTGAAACAAATAAAAGCATTGATGGATATTTGCACCAGTTTATCTAAAACAGATTAGGTTAAAATGGTGCAATTTAGGGTGCCTTAGTTTAGTAGCTAAAACATCTCTTTGGTGACCATGATGCTTACCTTCACAAATGGCCCTGCTGAAACATCTGGAATGAGTATGTTTAGGTCAGAGATTCTCCACCAGGGTGTACTGAGATCCTTAAGAGTGCCACAGGGTGCCATACAATATTAGCACTGTTAAGTGTGCAAACATTTACACATGATTTATCAAATAAACCCAGAGATTTGAAACAGGAATCCATAGGGTCATAAAACATTCTGACCTGTTGTGGTCTGAGTTCTTTACATCAGAAGAATTGCTCTATTATTCTTCTGTAGACCAAAAAAATTTTTTTGAAGTGAAAGCTAACAGCTAGAATTTTCTAAGGATGCCTTCAATCTAAAAAGATTGAGAACCCCTAATCTAGGTTATATAGCGGGGGTGGGCAAAATATGGCCCGTAGGCTGGATGTGACCCACCAACTCATTGGAACTGGACCATTGCAGGGTGCCTGCCAGTTGACTGGATCTGAGCCATAGCTGCCCCCATGGCACTCTGCACAGGGCCAAGCCCCACCCAGGGCAGCCTGCACCACACTCCAGCCCATGCCCACTGGCCTGGCTCTGGCCAGTGCGCAGTTTAACAGCGGGGCTGATCCCAGTGTGGCTGCAGCCCTCTGGGGTGCTGCTTGGTTCCCCTTGCCTCCAGTGGTGGTTCCTCCTTCAGTTCCTGCTGTGCCACTCTGGGCTGGGAAGAAGCTTCAGCCAGGCGGCTCCTACCCCAGCACATGGGGCTCCAGCTCCAGCTCTCGGCTGCCTTCTACCCACCCTGCCCACCTAGCTAAAGAAATGATTCTTCATGATTTTTATTCAAAGCCAAGAAAACTTCAAGATAAATCACAGTGGGCACATCTATTTGAGATGCTTAACTGTGTAGTAGAGCTAATTACCATGTAGTAAGTATCAAAATCTAGATGTGCTGACCCTTACTGCAAAGTAATTTGCTCTACTTGGCAGTTAATTTGCTACCTGCAAATGCAAACAGCAAATTAATTGCCAAATAATTACTGCACAGTACAGCAAGCATGGTCCACCAGGAGCAAATTTGCTCCCAGTCATCTAGGCAGCCGGGACCAGGAGCTGCCTGCTGCCACCTGAGCATAAGTGGGGACAATGCTCCCCTGCCCCGGCAGCAGACAGCTCCCAGCCCCTGCTCTGCAATTATAAGAAATTGTTCCCCACCCCAGCTCCACAATCATGATCACGAAGCGGGGACTGGGAGATGGTTCCCAGCCCCTGCTCCATGATCCCCACCCAGCAGCTGTGGGCTCACTGCTAGCTGCCCCACTAGCAGATTGGGCAAAGGGTTGGGACCTGCCCCTCCCCTGCAGATCTTTCCAAACCCCCTGTCCCCAGTCAGGGAGCCAGGACTGGGAGCCAGAACTGGGATATTGTCCCTGCTTTGGCTCCACCACTGGAGCCCATGCCAGCAGCAGGTGGCTCCCAGAGGCAGGGAAGCAGCCTCTCACCCCTGCACCAGAAGAGAGCTGTCTCTTGGTCCCCTACTCCCTGCCAGCCCCTGGCCTACAGCTCCCCCAGGTTGGTGCAGAGCCAAAGGGAGCAGAAGCAGACTGGTGCCAGGAGCAGCAAACCTGCTCCCAAATTCCTGCACATGTAGATGCCTGCCCAGGGTGGGCTTACTCTAGAGTAAACCCTCCCTGCAGCATTTGCACATGTAGATGTGCCCAGCATGCATCAGTTTTGCACTCTACATCTCCTCCTTCTGCTAACCTTAGTACAGTGGGTTGAGTTTAGCCATTCACCCTCCAGCTGACCATAAAATGTCTCATGCAAGAGTAAAATCTGAGTCACTATTATTAGTCCTATTTGTAACAAAGATTTGTGTTCTCAATATATGTAACATATTTGTAATAGCATTCTATTCTTAGGGCTAGGACAGATTTTTATACCCATATTCTGAGGTATCCTTGATTTTATTTATACCTCTACCTGGCACCCAGTTAAAATTTTCAGTGCCAGAACCCAGATAAAATACCTTTTATTAAGTGTATGCCTTCTACAGAACCAACCTCTGAGATGTAGAAACAATTTATTTTAAGGGGTGTTCAGTTTTTAGGACAGAGGCATTCTACCCCTATCAGTCAGTCTTGTTTAAGACCACTCTACATGTTTTCTCTATAATCTTTGATGCTTTATGTTTTCATATGAAGCTCCTACCCTTCTCCCAAACAGTCAGGTTTTAAGATGAAAGGAACAGAGGTATAGGAAGAGAGGAGCTACATAGTATTTGTGCAGATGTGAGCAGTCATTAACATAGGCACAACCATTATGTTAAAAGGAAAAATTCCCCAATTCCACAGATTTTTAAATAGATGTAAAAAAACAAATCATGGTCTGTTGTAGAATAGCAAGATTTGGCTTTGGGGTTACACTGGTATTGTTTTAAAAACTCATTTTAATCAAAGAGGTCAAGACATGACCACCACAGTATTACTGGCAAAACCTTTTCTTTGGGGGGTTCAGCGAAAAGGAAAGTCAGCCATTTTAATTTTAATTCATTTTTATACCTTCCAATCAGCTTCCATATCATTTTCATACCTTCCAGCCTTCCAGTCATTTTCATACTTTCCAACTTCCCTGTTCTAATCAACAGTAAAAGCAGAAGTGCCAAAGTAAAAATGAAAGGCTGCATTTGTCTTATTTCCAGCCAGAATGGAAGTGGGAGAGAGGGTTCTTTCCAGTTTACTAGTTTTTCAAACTAGAAAGAAATTCAGATAATTGCAAGAATCTGAACATGAGACGTATACCTGCAAATTTAAAAGTTCTACCAATCATTAGATTAAAAGTATCCTACTTAGCAGTAAGCTCCCATGTTTCATTTGAGACATCTTAATGCATATGAAAACATGCTAGATATTTTGTGAGACTTACCTAAGACACCATATTCTGAAAGGGAGCTGTTACACACTGTGTACAGGGCTTGCTGCTCCCAGAGGTGATTCATAGGAACGCATGTCCTCTTGTCAACTTCTTGATCATGGAGCACATGATGACGATGGCTGTGAATAGTTGGAGAGAATTGATTTGGCTATAGTTCTGATACATTCTTAAAGATTAAACCTGAGTCTATAACAGACACATTTTCATTAACAGAAGTCAAAACCTTAGAAATTATGCCCTGAAAACATCTACAGCTATCACAATTTTAATGGAACTACCTCTCCCATCAGGCATAGTGAATCCTGACAATATAAGAAACAGAATTGTACAGCACAACATAGTATCCATGTGACACTGAACAGTCTTTCACTGGCTATTCAGGGCTGGTTTTAATTCACTCAAGGATTAAGTTGTGAAAGTATATCAGCATCATTAAAAGAATAGAGTCCTTTTGGTGAAAGATTAGGGTAAAAAAACCATCATGCCTTCTATGTCAAACAGTATGTGAAATAAGAAATCAGGATAGCCTTCAATAAAGGGCAGCCATTACCCAACTCAGAAGTAATTGTGGAATACTATTAGTCACCTCCTTAGGATGACTAACTGTGGCTAGTCTTTTATACCAGATGTTTTCTTATCAAGGATTTTTCAGGACCAAGACCTAGGAAGGTAGCATCTTCCTTCTCCATACCACCCCATTCACACTGTTTACAGCTTTCTAGAACTTCATTAATCAGCATTAGAATGGTGCACCAAGGAACAACATCAAAACAGAGATGACTGAAGTAATTACTGTAATCTATTAACTCCCTGAGCAAGACTAACTGAGTGAATCACACCAATATGTTCAGCTCTACAGCCACTAATGTAAGGAAGGCTATTATCCTGATAACAGCTATTATGTGTTGCATAGCTGCCAGTACTGAACAAATTAAAGATAATTTTTCTGTCTCCCTCTCTGCTATAATATATCTTAGCACAAAACAGCTCTGAAATCTATACAGAAATGAATAGCATAAGATCAGGAACAGGCAGGGTCTTTGAGAAACAGCACAGAAAGAAAAAAAAACCAAAAGAAAAGAGTATTTAAGATACCTCCCCTTATTTTCAAAACCACAAAAATTAAAGAAACCTAACCCCACATCCAGCCTCTCTCCAGCCAAAGGATAAAGTCAGCTTCTTAAAAAAGTGGAGATCAGTTTCTTAGCAGAGCTGGGTTACCATATGCATAGCTTGAGTCAATTCAGAGCTACAGACACAGAAAAACCAGGTGTTGATCAGGTCTTACACTAACCCTAGACAGTGTCACTTAAATTCAGCATATCGGAGCGAGTTCCTCCCCACTCCTGGACGACAGAGAAAAGATGCATTCTTACCTGTAACAATACCTAGTTTCCTTCCTACTGCTAATTTAAGTGACATGGAACATGCAGGAAAAAGGAAATGACTCACTAAACTCCATCCCATTCAGGAGACCAGAAGAAGTGATCTCTACATACTAGTGGGGAAACAAACATTATATTACATCCTTTCAGAGAAGAGTTCTGTAATTTGTAAGATGAGGGGGATCCTTTGTGAAGGCTGTTAGAACAGTCAGCACCCAGTTAGCTTTCTCCATTTATCTGACTAATCCCTTCCACAAAGACTACTAATATGAACAAGACAGTCACAAAAATATTGTTGACTGTCCTACAGGTACTACTTTAGGACACTCTGAGAGTACAGACTAGTAAAATCCACCCCCCCACCCTTTGATGTTTACCTTATGGCAGTACTGCACCTCTAGGTCCTCCCAAATACTTATCTCAAATTTTACCTCCTCATATTTTTACAGTAATCCAAAATTGAAGAGAGGGTACAACACTGCTCATTCTTCAGTCTTGCAGAACAGCTTGTTCTCATTATCAATGCACTGGAATTTTTGACTCACTCCTGTTAACAGTTATGGGAGTTACATGCATATATTATGCATCAATTTGAGAGGCAACACTGTAATCAGTGAAGAGTAGACAAGCTTTATTTAGAACTGCACAGTCTCTTAGATGTGCCTCCATCCTGAGTTAATGTTTCTGCTTCATTCCCTTGATGAAAATCAGTCTGAATATTACACATTAAGCCTTACAAATTTCTACAGAGTTCTCCCCTAATACCATAGCTTGACATAGCTTGGTTTGCACGAGTTTCTGGTAGCACTTCAATTTCATCCCTTATTGTTCAGCTGCCCCTAAACAATTGCAATTAAGATTTACAATCACTCCACTCCAGCAAGTGTTTTGTAGGCCCTCCTCATTGCCGCAGGCACACAGAAACCCAACAATATAGCAAGAAAAGGTTGCTATAAAATCAAATAGCTAAGATTAAGGAAGGCTCCACTGCTCCATTCCACAAGCATTTATCTTACAGCATTTGTGTTTATTTCTCAAAAAGGCCAATTTATCTGATTAACAACAAAAACAAAAAACAAGATGAGACTGCTGGGAATCTTCTGCATTAATCTTACTGCTATTTTTATATTTTAAATTTAAACTATAAAATAAAAATGCATTTATTTAATGGTATATTTAAAGTTAAAATGTATAATTTAAAAATGTATAACATTTATTTTGTTTTTATAAAATATTGCTTGGTTTTTGAAAAACTATAAAGTGAAATAATTTACATTTTACGTTACTGCCTTCTATTTAGAATTCCTGCTCCCTACAAGTCCATTCATAGCATCTGATGAAGCAAACTGTTGCTTATGAAATCTTATGGCTCTCAAATTAGTTAATCTCTAATGTATCGCTCTGGCCTGCCTTCTGCCAGACTTCGGATTAACATGATTAACCATCCCTGCCTAATCTTAGCTCAATCGAGTTACTTCTCATAAGCAATGAGATTGTTTGTGTTCCTCTGAACAGAGTGAGTTATCTATTTCCTTATACCTCCCTTCCCCCATTCACCAGCCTTTTTGTTCTTAAAAATACCCCTTTTTGTTCTTAAAAATACTCACCAGCTCTTCCATAAACTAAATTAGGGAACCAGGATTATGAAGTGACAGTATGACACTTATTTTTGCATGCTGTCCCTGTAGATTACTGTGTGCATCAGTCAACACTAACTTCACTTGCAGTAAGTGAACAATGAACATGCTGTGCACTACCCCTGGACATGCAAGACAAAAATTTAACTTAACAATGGAACTAAGAAATTCCCTGGAAAGATCTTAGTTTTGAGAGCTCATATATGGCTGCTAAAATGGCATTAAAGATGAAAAAGAGAGGAACGCCCAAAAGGTCCAAAACTAAATGAAGCTCACGAAAGAAATGTAGAGCTGTGTAGCAGAAACAAACAGCTGAAACAGACCAATGTTCATCATTACCTTCTGCAGGCAATCACAATGAAGCATAGGACCACTAGTTCATCCACAACCCATAATGGTCTTCGCATCAAAGGGTTCAATTAAATACATCATTAAGATTTTACTCCACTGAGAGTGAGGTGAGGATAGGAGGCCCCACTTTTATTTGCAAAGCAGTAAGATTCCATAGTCATTCACACATGCCCTATATTCATTTAGCATTTCAGCATAAGAGATCTTATTTACTTATAGAGCTTTGCCATTTGGCATTTTTGTTAAAATAAATTTACAGCTCTAAGCAACTACCATCTGAACAATTTAAAATGTCTTTCAGAATGTCACTGGTTACCAGAGTAGCAAAAAACCTTTCCTTCCCTCCATAACAGCCCAGCAGCTTAAGGCCAAACAAAAAAACAGTAATACTAGATAAAAATAGATAAAAATGTATCCTTTCTAGAGGCAAGAATATGAGAAGGAAAGTTAGGTTGGAGAGGGGGAGTGGTGAGGAAACGGGAAGGAACAGCAGCTACTTACCCTACAGTAACGGTGGTGCTGTCTTCATTGGACCACATCTCAGGTGCACAGGATTGGATTCTTTTTGGCCAATTATGTCTACTGTGGGAACACTTGTGAGCTAATGTTCTTGTATCCCACCCCACTGCCAAATATATAGACGGAGGTCAAAGTAACCTAACAGTTCTTCTTTAGGCAAAGAAGGTTGTGAAATACATTTGGACAACATATCCAAGAGCCATGCAGTCATTTTGCTCTAAGTAACCTTCCTTTCCTGAATATCCCACATGGATTCCACTCTCGGTGATTAGAAAGTTATCATTGTTTAAAGAAGGACTCCTACTACCCCAAATACAGTTGGACCCCCAAGTACACGGTTCTGAGTTGCACCCATTCACGTATACGCACTTTATATAACATGATGACGTTTCAAATTACGTGATACCCTGCTTCACGTTTACACTGTTTGCGGTAGAGCGGTTGTTAGTTTGGAATCTGCTTACATAGCATTAGCATTACTTGTCATCTCCTCCAAGATTGTCCATCATTTTTGGTTACATTAACCCCTGAATATTTGTGAAAATCGCATCAAAGAAAGCCTTTATGTTGTGCCCAAAAGAGCACATAAGTCTATCACCCTGGCCCAGAAAATAGAAATCCTTGATAAATTAAGAGAAGGCAATAGTGCTGCGTTGATTGCTTGCCAATACAGTTTAAGTGAATCGACTGTGCGTACCATTAAAAAAGTGAGCAGAAAATTAGAGACTGTGTGAAAATGACAACCCCTGTGAGGTCAGGAGTGTCACTGGTGACTAGAATTCCTCATTTAGATAAGGTTGAGAAACTCTTTAATCTTTGGATCAATTAAATGACCAATACAAAAGGAGCAGTAGTCAATGGCATGCCAATTAGGGCCAAAGCTTTGTCTCTGTATGAGCATGTAGCTGGGAGTAAAGGTTTTAATAAGGCTACTAATTCCATTATTTTGTGTTTAAATATCATTTTATTATGAAATACTGTTATCAAATCTTGATCCCAGGTCTCTATTCCCATGTTTTCCATTGACTTAATGCCTCAAGTTACACGATTTCAACCTGCACGGTGTTTTTCAAAAATGTATCCTCTCCGTAACTTGGGGTCCAACTGTACTACTGCCCAGCAGACAACTATGTTTGTCCTGTCAAGATGTCAATTTCTCTAGAGTTCCTTAGGGAGCCTTAATATAGACTGAAACAGCCTGTGCTAGTCTTAGTTGTATTTGGAGAGAGGAGGCAGGAAAATAAGCCACCTTCATATGGAGCCAGGTTGATGAGTAGAATAAGCAACTTAGCAATCCAATTTCTTTGGGTCCCTATCTGCTGGAACGCTGTCAGGGACTTAGAAGGCCCCTGTTTTGCTTTCTCTTGACCTTAAGTCACTAAAGGAAAATCCACTGGAAGACGAGAATAAAAACATTCAAATCCCTTTTCAAGGAACCAATACATCCCAACAATTTGTCTGAGGGTGGCTAAAATGCAAATGTAGGACATGTGTTTTGGGGTTTCCAATAGTCCTTCACTGGGCCAGACAAGCTCTCCTGGAGTAGCATATAGGACATTTCCATCATAGGCTGCATACTAAGTTGGGAAGACAGGCTCTATGAGCCCTAAGTCTCTCTTTTTCACCCTTCATGGACTCCTTTGTAGAATTCCTTACTTGCATTGTTTTACCCAGGAATGGGAGGGTGGACTTACGGAGTCTAAGGGTCCATATGCCCAGAGAAGTTTACAACCCCCATTCTATTAAGTGTGTTCTGCCCCCCTATGAAGATGACAGTATCCCAGGTAGAATAGGTATTCTGCTATGGACAAGTACCAAGATTGTTTACACCTGAGAGGAAGTCAGTACCCTGGTGGTTGGAACTGGAACTGCAATTCTAAAGATGCTCTGCACCACCGATAGTTCCAAAGGCAAATATAGCGCACTTTATTAGTGGTTACCTTGTACTGATTTGAAAGTCAAAACCAGGGCAGCAGAAGGTGGGGTTTTTTCGTTTTGCCTGGTCTTAGATTATTGAGCCTAAACACAAATCAAATTACTTAAATCTCACCTTGCTAGATGCTGGTGATGGCAACTTGGCTCATCTCTTAAGCAGTGCTTTTTTTCATCCTATCAAAACTCAGCATCAATGCTGGAAAAAGGTACTTTAACAGGTGTGGCCTAGGACCCAGGATGGGATCCCTGCTTGTAAGGCACCAACAGAAAAACGACTAGAAGGCTGAGGCCTGTTTACTGCTTTTGTCAGTGCCAGAGACAGCTTACAACTTTCCCTTGAGATAGGGGAGTCAGCTTCATGCAGACTCTCCTAAATTTGTGGTGCGGTGGATGGGGGGAGTGGACGGGAAAGTGATTCATGGAAGGTTGTACTAGCCCAGGGCTGTCCAACTTCGGTGTGGCTGGGGACCACAAGTAGCCCCCAGGCAATGCCAGCAGTGTGTGGGCAGTGGTAGTGGCAGATTTAGGGACCTCACATGCCACCAGTTGAATAGACCTGGTCTAGGCTATTGTCTCTCTCTTAAAGTAGGCACTACAAGTGCTTGTTACCAGTATAAAAATGTCTTGCAAGGAAATCTTCCAGAAATGTATATTTAGTCCATGTTACTTGCAGTCTAGCAGAAAAGTTTCTAGTCTAACATGTCCTCCCTTTGGTACCATCACTTTCCTCTCTTGGCTTCCCTGGTCACTCTTACAAGTCTTCCAGTGGTGCTTCTGCACCCTTGTGCCACCTTCCACATAAGCCCCAGGGCTCCATCATTTGCACCCCCTTTCTCCCCATACCCACTCAGGATGAAGTGATAGACGCATATGAAGTCAATTACCATATTACATCACTGCTCACAGATCTACCTTCCCACTTGCCTGACCACTCTCACTGAACCCCAAGTCTCAACTTAATATGTTGCTGCTAAAAAAGAAGTACTCATTTACAGCTAATTTCATATTCTTCTGTCTTATAAGAAGTTATGACTTATTTTTCAAAAGATAATCATATACTTGTATCTTCCACCACACCCTTCAACCTGTTGCACATCAAACACTACAAGTACAGTGTAACAGCAAATGATTGTACAATTCCTTCCACACTTCAGATAGCAATATAACACGTAAAATGAACGCCTAGTTATGCTCCTATGTAGTTTTCCATCCAATAGTATTTGTCAGCAATCAGGCTGGTACTTACCTAAAAGTGCCCCTTTCCACATCCTGTCCACTCAGTCGAACATGGATACCTTCTTTCAGCAAAGATCCAAATGCCATATATTCTGCTAAGGCCCAGTCAACAACTCTATTCTTCGTCATTTCCATACGGACTTTCAAAATGCGAGAGAGTCCTATATTGAGGCAAGTCAGAAAGTAGTGAGACTACTTCACAAATGGTTTGCACGCGTATTACATTAATCTCTCTCCCTCCAGCTCCACAAAGAAAACAGAGACAGGCCCATGGAGACAAGTCAAGATGGATGGCCACACCCTCCCCTTAGTTTTGGGGCTTACCCAAAGTCATTAGTAAATCCAGACCAAGGGCAGCAAAAATATATATATATATATATATATATATATATATATA
>NW_017728994.1:7260217-7277192 GCF_001723915.1 Gavialis gangeticus | reverse complement strand
ATATATATATATATATATATATATATATAGATGAGACTGTGCTTTAAATGCTGACTATGAGGGAGGCAGAATAAAATAGATAACTTACCAAATGCTGGCAATCAGGAAGTATACAATGTTAAGTAGAGGGGGGCAGGACAGGGGCTATAGATACCATTCTTAGTTTAGCAGGAGAAAATAAAAAGAGAGGAGTTTTTCAAAGACTATTTTGCAGCAGTACAAAAATAGGATATTCAGATCCAAATTTCTTTTCAAGTCTGCACTGCGTGGTGCTGTTTAGTAAGCAACAAAGTCAGATTAGGGCTGGTTGTAGTTATTTATTTATTTATTTTACTTTTTGGATTTTGGGGGATGCTGCAAAAAAAGCAGTAGAGGGTGGAGAAGAGGCAGAATTAAAAAAAACAAACCAGAAATGTGGAGAGAACAGAGTAAACCAGCTAACTGTATCTATTGTTTCTGAATTTTAAATGGGATGTGGATTCTCAAATGGGAACTTCATGCATCAACAGCTTTCCATGGGGAAGTTCTCATTACTTCTGGAGTCTTTACAGTTTCCTTGAAACTGGAAATTAGAGTTCAAGGTGCATGACTTTCACAGGGATTAAAACTGCACACAATGCACCTCAAATGAAAACACTATAAGCCTTTCCAGCTGCGAGTCATTTTATTCTGGTCTCTTTCTGCCTCTGCACCAATGCTGCTGCCTAAAAGTCCTAACATCCCTCCTTACAAAATATGCACATCACTCCCCATTCCTACCACCAGAACTTTGTCCTTGCCAAAGCTACAACGGACTTCTGAATATCCAAAGGTTTGATACAAAAATTACACTTTCCTGATCTCTTCTTTGTCTCCTGCCACTGTTCAAGATACATGACTCAATTGTTCCCTTAGTCTCATTCCATCTCCAAGTTGTCTTTCATGATGTTTACTCTACGTGAATATTTTAAGACCCCTTTAACTGTCTCAGTCTGCCAGGTTTTAACCCAATAGTCTCTTCCTTCAAAAAGGAACCTTTTCTAGAATATATGGGAATTAACTAGAAAAGCGTTCCCCTACTACAGCAGTGGTAGTAGCTTAACCTCAGTGACATAGATGTGATACCTTCCAACCTACATCACTAATTTCTAACCATGAAGTCTTCAGAGACTGATCTCATCTTTCACACCTGCCTGAATAGTATGATGTTGACAGTGTAAACACATAACCAGTTTTATGCAACTTGTGATATTTAAATCCACATCAAAACAAGATGGTTGCATGCTAAATGGAGAACATGATTATATCTGAGGAATGAATGCTGTATGGGACTCCTACATCTAATCCTTGATGACGAATTATAGTTAAACATCATTTATATTATATTAGAAATCATTTACATTAATTAATCAACAGTTGAACACATGCATTTAAGATGACTGAAAGTAATTAAATCTTATTTACATAAACACACTCCCACTCAAACATGAGTGTCAGATACCAAAAATTACTTCAGCTTTGAAAACAGCCATGTGGTGATTTACATTAAAGCAACATGGTGTGGCACTAAACATCCTAGGTCAAAAATGAACATTCCCAGGTAAAAGATCATCTGTCCATTAGAGTTCAGACAGGCTGGCTGTTTATTTCTCCAAAAGAGGAAGGCATTCACCTATTGATTTTATCCTGGAGAAAGGACACTGACAATATCTTCGTGGTGCACCCTCCATTTTAACTCCCCAACCAACCAACTTCTCCATTTTGGTGGCCTTTTCAACAATGTGAAAGTTCACAGATTAAGACCTACTATCTGTAGGGATTCCCTCAAAAAATGGAAAGCCGTGTGTTATATTGTGTGTTACTTATGGTATGTCTATACCAGTGGTTCTCAACCTTCTAAAACTCAAAGCACCCCTTGCAAAATGTAGGCTCTTGCTTTGTCTTGTTTTTTGAGAATGGAAAAAACCCCAAAGCCTGGGTAGTGCAGTTAGCAGTGCATTACACTTTTTGGAGATAGAATTTTCTCTGTTGCTGTAGGGAAGAGGGCTAGAAGCAATAGCTTCAAACTGCAGTACAGGAAATTTAGGTTGGAGATCTGAAAGAACTTCCTAACTATATGGTTGGTCAAGCATTAAAACAGGTTATCTTGAGAAACTGTGGAATCTCCAGCCCTGAAAATTTTCAAGAGCAGGTTAGACAGGCACTTGACTGGTATGATTTATTCAGGGTTGATCGTACCTTGTGCAAAGAGCTGGACTAGATGACCTCATGAAGTCCCTTCCAGCTGTACATTCCTATGATCCTATAACCTTAAATCTTCTATTGCCAAGAACTCAGAAACACCACAATAGGTTAGAGTATTTTGGACATAATGTATTACTATTTAAAATCTCTACCTATTTTGTGAATCTTAGGCAGCGTGTGCTAAAAGTGACCAGTACTTCACAGCACCCTAGTTGGAAGTCATTGGTCTACACTGATATTAAAGATTGACCTTGACCCTCAGCTTGAGCCACATGAACTACCACTCTCTGCACTGCTGCTACTGGGGCTGGATTTGGGCCATGCTCCATGCCTCAGTTTAGAACAGGGATGGAGCAAGTGTAAGGGTGGAGGGATTGAGGAGCAGAGGCTGGGTTAGGGGAGGAGCAGAGACAGGAGAGGAGCCCTGAGGCTGAGGAGGGAATAGGGGGCAGACGTAAGGGGCAGAAGTGACAGGCAGAAGCAGGGGGCAAAATGCTTGACCTCCCCATACTGAATGTCCCCCCCACTACCTGCTCTCTTGCAGCAGTGGCAGGGGTTGAATTAAAGACAACCCCCCAAAATTTAGATTCTTTACATAGAAAACTATAACCAATTTATATATTTTCCATGTGTAGAATCTAATTATTGGGGTGTCATCTTAAATTCAGACTCATGTTAGATTTGAGTAAATATGATATCACAGAGTTCTCTGTACGGCTCTTCTAAGAATCAGTTCAGCAGAGACGCTAGTGTTGCCATGGACTGGACTGTTGCTATGGGTCAAACTAAGTGCAGATGGTCAGCAGGTACGGACTAACAGCATGACTTTAAGGCTGATCCTAACAGTTGGTGTAGATACAGTTTTAGAGCTATCAAGGATTAATCAAGTTAGTCTGGTTTCCAAAAGGAGATGAACCTAAATTTCCTTCCATTCTCATCAGGTGTACAAGCAGTATTTTAAAATTAAATATCTGGCTCATGTTAATTAAAAAATTAAACAGTGTCACAACAATCCAGGGCCTCTTGCACAAGTGTAATGCAGACTTTTAAAAGTTAATATTATAATTGCTTCTGTTTAATATGCCTGCAAGTGAGAATTAGGAAACCCATTACCACTGCTTGTTACAACATTTAGTATGCCTGAAGGAACACAAGCACATACAAAGACCTATTCCAAATTCTGATATTATAAGGCTGTAAAATATGTATTTATTTCTTCGGGTTTTTTTGGACGGGTAAGTAGGAAAGGGAAGGAAATTATCTAGGCAGGTAGTCCAAGGTAGTCCCAGTCCTGCCTAAAAATATTTAGGCAGATGAACATTACATAGATAATTTCAGTTCCCTCAAAACCACAAGGTTCCAAAGAAAAGTATTTCTTTTAAAAAAGAAAGGACAGAAGTATTGTGATAAAGGAATATTAAATTGGTAGACAGAAGTCAGTAGACCCTTTGTTGCCACCTTCCCATAAAATCTCATGTACTGCTTTTACGCAAATTGCAGACAAACCTAAATTTAAGACAACCCCCCAACTATCAGATTGCAGACATGGAAAATTGGTGGGGGAAAATAACCTGCCCTATCCCCTTTGTCCCTCCCCACAACCTTGTCCCTTGATCCTCCGTGTCTATCCCCTGTCACCCCTTGCCAGTGCTTTCTTGTGCCTCCTACCACTTGCTCCCTTTTTGTGCCTGCAACCCCACCCCCCTTACCTTTGCACCCTCTCTTGCTCCGTCTCCACGGGAGGCATGGAGCATCCAGCTGGGCCAGGTAGTAACAGTGGTTCCAGCTTCAGCCCCTTGCCCAGCACTGCACACCCTTCTCCTGAGCTTCCCTTATACCGCATGCCCTTTCCCTGTGCTCCCTCTTGCACCATACACCCCTTCCCCACATGGGAGAAAGGGTATGCAGTGCTGGGGGGAAAATACAGTTGAAGAGGTGTGGGGGAAGGGACACTCCACATATCCCTTCCCCTGTGCCATTTCCCTGTGCTCCACATGTCCCTTTCCCTGGGCCTCCCCTTACTCTGTACCATCCTTTCCCCCCCACAATCCTCCCTCTGCCTTTTCCCGTGCTCCTCCCACACCATGCACACATCCCCATGCTCTCCCATGCACTCCCTACCTGCCACATAAACCATCCTAACTCACTTCAGGGCCACATCAGCTGCCTGCCTGGCCCATACTGGAGTCACAGAATCATAGAAGTAGGGTTGGAAGGGACCTTGTAGATCTTCAAGTCCGACCCCCCACCTGGGCAGGAGAAAAACCGGGCTCAAATGAGTCCAGCCAGGTAGGCATCAAGCCTCTTCTTAAAGACCCCCAAGGGTAGGAACCAGCACCACCTCCCTTGGAAGTTGGTTCCAGATCCTAGCCGCCCTGACTGTGAAGTAGTTCTTACGGATGTCTAATCTAAACCTACTCTCCAACAACTTGTGGCTGTTATTCCTTGTTATGGAATATAAGATGAGAGATTTCCCTCCACCATACTGAAGTGGGGGGGGGGGGGAGGACAACTCATCTTATATTCAAGTAAATACAGTATTAATTGCAAAGAAAGGTAACATGCTCCTTCCTCCCTTTTATCAGTTAATACACTTCAGAAGAGTGATTGATCAAGAGCTTATGTTCAGAAACTTAAGTATGAACAGAAAGTACCAATACTACATTAGAAACAAGAACTCCAGCTGACCTGTATGTATTTTGAAATCTTCAAGTGGCACAGAGCTGGCTACACTGCCAATGTGAGTCAGCATGTCTTCTGCAATGCCAGTAGGAGTACAAGTCATGCTTTTTGGTTCTCCATCCAAATTAAAGAAGCCTGGAAGGAGAAATTTTGTAAAACATTCCAGATGCTTGTTATTAAAATGAGCTAATTCTTAAGAAGTCTGCTTTTCATTTGTATTATTTTACATACTATAAAACCTGTTTTTAAAAAAAAAAATCAATGTCTGTAATGGTCAAGAGCCATTTTTCTAGCTTTTAAAATTAAATAAGAGGCTCGATTTAAAAGGTCTTCCATGAAATGATACTTGATCACACATGTACCCGATAGCTCAATTTTGCTTACTTTAATTTACAATGGGTGTAATTCACCTATCTCCAAAGGGTCAGCCAACACAGGGCACGGGCTCACTTTAGTTCACCAAAATATCTGTGGGAATGGGCAACTTCCCCCACTCCCACAAGGCATGTACCCCTACAGAAAAGTCATTTTTTCTTAACAGCACTGACTGGGGGGGAAAGGAAGAGGGGGTCCTCCTCCCTCCCAAAAAGTAGTAGTGAATTGCTCTGGACACACCCAGATTTAAAGATTTGCTGACAAATGCACTCTGCCCAACTCATCTGGTATGCTATGTTTCAGTCAGCATAAGTAAACAAGCGCTTCACTCAGCACAAGCACTGCCTGATAACATCAGTAAGAGTTGCAGGAATTTGGCACAAAATGGAAGTACAAATGTATCACTAACAAAGGTAGTAGGTTATTTGAAAGAACATATCTTACCAGGCCAAGGTGAATCAAGCCAGTGCTTAATATGTAGAATTTTTTTATCTTTAGATCTTGTATAAGCTTCTTCACAGATTCTATCATACTTTGCAATTTCTTCCTACAGGACAAATAATCTCCATATGAAGCAGGCAGACAGAATAAGCCCCTACTGTTTACAGAAATTGTATATTGTTCAAGTGTGAGAAAACCTTTTCATAATAGAGAGCTATTTACAAAATTCTAGTTTCTGTTCCCAATTACACCAGCTAAGAAATTCTCCTAGAGTCACTGCAGTTTATCTAGGACCAAACTCTGGTTCAGGCCTCCTAAGCATATTTATCCAATGCACAAGCTAACAGTTCAGTACTTAGGACAGATGCTACTGAATAAAAATTCAGCACTAAAACAACAGGTGGTATTCCAGACGAGAATAAAATAAGAACAACCAGACACATACATGTCTTGTAGTCATGCATATGCAAATCAAACTAAATCTCATGCTTCAAGATGTAGCATCACCACAGGAATTGGAAGTTTCACAAACACTCAATGGATCTTAGCTGCGCTGCTTGGGTAACCTGAAATGGTTCGGTACAATTCACACCTTAAGGCACAATACCAAGCTGTGAGTTTACCTACACTGAAAGCTAGAGATCCAATGACAGACTTGAATTAACTTAGCTAGCTATGGTACAGAGAACTGCACAGCTGCAGCAGCCTCTAGATAGGTTTGTGTAGCCCATCCTGCAGATGCTATACTGCTGTCTAGCTTAAAGACAACTTGAGTACATTTAGATGGGTTGCAGTAAGGGCCCTGGGATTGCAGCATTAACTCCTACTCATTGGGCAAGTCTACACTAGATGTTTTACTGTGCAGTAGACTAATCTACTGTGCAGCAAAGTGTCACCATATAACCATGTGCAACAGCTACTGAACAGTAAATTAAGCTAAGATGCAGTTTTCTACTACCTGTAAATAGAAGTAGTAGATTAACTCTGCATTAGCTACTATACAATACTGACTGTGCAGACAGCTGAAAGGGAGGAAATTGCTCCTGGTCAGCCCAAGTAGCAGGGGGGAGGGGTACCTGTCCCCTCCCCCACAGCTGTTTCCCAGCTTCCTACCCTAATCGGCCAATTGGGGCACAGGGCTGGGAAACAACTGTGGGGGAGGGGACACTTTCCCATCCCTGGGGCATGAGGCTGGGAAATGGCTGCCCTAGAGGTGGGACAGCTCCCTCCTCCTCTCCACCCCCCTCCTCACCCCTGTAGAGACCAGGCCTAACCATGGTGTCCCCTGCCAGCCTGGGGCTGGCACCCCGGGGAGCCTAGAGCTCCCTCAGCGTGCTGTAGAGGGGGTAGGGGAGAAGGGCAGGAGTAGCTCTGCTCCAAGCTGCTCCCAATGGGCACACGTGTAGATGCACTCTGTTACCTGTCGGCTCTGTGTTCCTGAGGGAGTCCTGGCACCCAGCTTGCTGAACTTACAAAGGACTTTTTCTGTTCTCACTCCCCCCCGCCAATCTACCCAGAACTAAGCAGAAGAAAAGTTTAATAGGCATCTGAGGCTGTACATTCCACAGATACATCACAAGCAGGTCCAGGGAGGTGATCCTTCCCCTCTATGCGGCGCTGGTCAGACCACAGTTGGAGTACTGTGTCCAGTTCTGGGGCCGCACTTCAAGAAGGATGTGGCTAGCATAGACAGCGTCCAGAAGAGGGCCACTCACATGGTCAAGGGGTCAGGTCCTACGAAGAGAGGCTAAAGGGCCTGAACCTATTCAGCCTCCACAAGAGACGGCTGAGAGGGTATCTGGTGGCCGTTTACAAGCTCACCGGGGGGCCAGCCGAAATTGGGCAAGACTGTTCCCCTGGGCACCACCGGGGATTACTAGGAATAACAGCCACAAATTTTTAGAAAGAAGGTTCAGGCTGAATATCAGGAGGCATTACTTCAGTTAGGGCTGCCAGGCTCTGGAACGGACTCCCAAGGAAGGTGGTGCTCTCTCCTACCTTGGGGGTCTTCAAGGAAGAGGCTAGATAGATATCTGGCTGGGGTGTTATGACCCCGGCACTTGTTCCTCCCCAGGGCAGGGGATTGGACCTGATGATCTGTTTAGGTCCCTTCCGACCCTAAGCACTATGATACTACAGTTATAGACAGTACAGATGCAGGCCCATGTGCTCCTGAAGATTTTGCTGCATCTCCACATGCTAAGCTGTGTTTGCTGCTGCTACGGTTAGTTCAGTTCATGAGCACAAGATTTACTTCCAAACACAAGGAGAAAAAAAACAACACACAAAACCAACCTAATAAGTTTAATTCTAGCCTGCAAAACAGTTTATTTTTTAAAACTTTGACAGTGGTTTAAATAAGTCTAGACATAATAATTTGTTTTACTACTCTGACAGGTAAGTAAACAGAGCCTATTGCATACAGCTGCTACTTTTAGATGTGGCAACAAGAAGCTCCTATGATTAACATGCAGTGTACACGATCATGAACATTCAGATATCACTTGACTAGACACTACCTGAATGGTATACTTTTAAGATCAAGGCAGAAAGGGTAATTTGGATTCCCTGCTTCTTCCCTCTTAGTCCTAACTCACTGTTTGTCAGTCTAAGGATAGAGGAGAACATGTTTTTCTAGTTAGTGTGCATTACTGAAATGCTATATAGCACATGGGGCAAACAGCGACCATGCAACAGGAGGACTTCATCGTAAATGCTCTAGCTTCAATTAGAGATAAATCTGCCTCTTTTTCAGTACTTAAGTAACTGAATTTAAAGATGGCAAACATTAAGTTAATCTCTTTCGACACTACTTCCCCCAATAATTGGATTTTCAATTTTATGTAAGACATAGCTAAAGTAAGTCAGAAAAAGTCAATGAGAGAAGGCAAAGAAGTCAAGGAAGAAGTAGTTAAGCTAACAGCATGTAATGAAACAGTCACTTCTTTCTGAAAACAACATCACAAACAGCCTTCCACTCTGCTGACATATTGTACCTCAAACTCCTGCAGTGTTACAGTCCCATCTGCAATCAGTTTGTCAGCATATTTCTTCAGCACTGGCACCTGCTTGTGGATCTGCTTGTACATCAGGGGCTGGGTGAACATGGGTTCATCCATTTCATTGTGGCCTCTCCTTCGGTAACAGACCTGCAGAGAGAGGGCAGTAAGGAATCTAAGCTATTCACATGTACTGCTTTCTTGATATATAGTGCTTAGGACATTAAAATAACAGCTTCTGCAGAAGCTAAGAGATATTCACATTAGTATTAATTTCTAAGAAGGCAGCATCTGGTACAATGGGACCTTTGTCTTGAGGCCTCTAAGCAGTACTGCAATATAAGGTGAGGAAATTCTTATTGCTCACATCTAAACAGAATGTGCTCAGTCATATGTAAAGCTGACAGTCATTAACCAGTTTGATGATATTTATGTACTGTAATTAACACAGTAAAAAGTTAAGACTAATCCACTACTTACTAAGTCTACAACCACATCTTTATTGAATGTATTTCTCCATTCTGCAGCTACGTTGCACACATACATCACTGCTTCAGGGTCATCAGCATTCACATGGAAAATGGGTGCATTGACTACACGAGCAACATCAGTGGGGTACGGAGAGGAGCGGGCCATTCGGGGATCTGTGGTGAAGCCAATCTAAAAAGAGGAGAGTCAATAAGGCAGAAAAGGAAACCAAGTTATTAGCCTTCAATGTTTTTGCTCTAATCTAAAGCATCTGAGGTTTGAATTTAATACAGTGAACTTATTTACCCAACAGTATCACATGCTTTCTGTCAGATAAAAAGCAAGTTAGTTTAAAGGCTGGTTTTAATGTTGTGACAGTTTCTAATGAGCTTATTTTCTTCCCATGAAGTTTGTATCTCCTCCCCCAAGCACCACTGTAACAGGGACTCAGGCAGGAGCCCTGTTAGTTAGACAGGGTCGGGCAGGATTGACCCGACAATGAACTCTGTCAGGTGGTGGACATTACACACCTGGAAAAGTTTTGCATGATTAGCCTACGAAAATCGGGCAGGGGGGATAAAAGACGGCAGCGGGGCACAAGAAGATAAATGAGGAGTGACAGAGACTCCAGAGGGGAAAGAAGAAACCAACCTGCAATCCAGAAGAATGCCAGGAGTGCAGGACTTCAGGAGCGGCAGCAAGTCAATCTTAGAGGGAGATTACTTTGAGGAGAAACTGAGCTGCACTGGTGAGTGCAGGAAGACACTGAGGCACCAGGAGGCGGGTGCCGGGAACTGAGATAGAGCCCTCTCAGATAAAGTACAGGGTGCGGGTAGAAGCTAACCTCAAGCCTTGACCCCACTAGGACAATTATAACCAAAGATGGAGAGACAGGTTGGGAGAGAGCAGCAGGAAATCACTCTTGGCAAGGGAGGCCTGCAGAGAAAGAGAGATGTGGGAAATGCTCACCGCCAATGAGGTAATTAGCAGCAGAGACTGCTTGCAAAGTAGCTACAAAGTATCCAGTGCAGAGATTCTTCATTTGTAACACAGACGACCCTCACCAATGAAGTAATTGGTGACATAGCTATTGCTGTACCACTTTACTTTAGAACTAAACTAACACTGTGAACTTTAACACCGGGGTGGCATTTATCTATCGCAACCATCAAAGAACACTGATCTCCTTGCTTTTCTTCCCAATCCAAGTCATGGCAGACAAGTACAGAGAGGAGACGAAGATAAAAATGCAGAACCCTCTCACAAAGTGGTGCATTGGCCGGGAACATCTTCAGTTATCCCAGGAATAACCTTCAGACACTTCCAGGAGGGATAGAGTCCATGGATACTGCTAGGGGCTCCTTTTTTAACAGGGGTAGGTGAGTAACCCACTAGTCACACACCAAGTAAAACTCAAGTGCCAGTCTTTATTACAAGGAAAAGTTAATAACATACATAAAAATGATTATAACAAGTTTTGAGCTGCAAGCATGTCGGGCTGGAGGAAAGGCACTTCACACCTTATCCCCAGTTGTTACCTGATAGGTTTTGGGAATCCCACCCTGCATCCAGGGTGGCAAGACTGCCTTCTTTATTGGGTTCTTAGCCTTGTCCTCCTCAAAGCAGTTTCAGCTGGGACCTAACTCTTTTTAACTTAAGTACCTTGCAACAGATGCATTAGGTCATAGCCTCTGGGTTCTGCAACACTGACCCCCTTTTTGGGGTGTCAGGTTGGCCTCCTTCCAGAGGCCTTTCTGGGTTAGGCCTGATTCGGGCCTAACAATTCTCCTGTGATCAGTTGCATCTGCATATATTCGTGCTGATTAAAATTGCGCAGGGTAACATACCCATTGACATAATTTGTTAGACCTTTGATTTTTTTTTAATACAATTTTTGAGCATAGCAAGTAATCATGCATATTAGCAGACATAAAACTATAATACATAGCAGCACAATTACTATAGGCTATATTATTAGATTTATTAATCTTGTTCAGGTGGGGCTATATTTTAAGAAAATATTATATTAGTGATGTTTGGATACTGATTTTAATTTTGTAGTTAATTTTAGTTTGTCCTTTTGATGGACGATATGCAGACTTGCTTGCTTTTTTTTTACTTAGAGTATTATTATAGGCTTTAAGCATTTTTTTAAATTTGTTTAATTGCCGATACACAGCTTTTTAAGATGGATTTAATGAAACTGTTTAATTTACTGGAAACATTTTTGCCATTGCTTGTGACGGGGAGTAAGTTGTTTGGGCATATATATGCCCTATACTTTTAATTGTTGTCGCATTGTAGCGATACTTTTTTACGGAAGGCTGGGAAACATTTTTATTGTTCTAGGTCACAGGGCCTACTGAAGCTACACACAAGCACCCGATGGCGTTATTGATTACCATGGTACTTTGATTGAAAATACTATTTAACACGCAATTATCAACACTATCTTGGTGCAGCCGACAAGGGTCTATCAAGAAGTTTTTTTGATAATACATTTACTTATTTTGTCCCCATTGTTTATATTTTCTAGGGTTTAGAAGTTTTCTCGACTGAGTTAATTATTTGGCCAGAGATTGAGGGGCCTAAATTTTTCCTGCTAATACTATGGGGACGGGAATGTACTCATATAGAAGCCAGACTTTCGTTTCTATTTTTACTGATTTGACATGGATATACTCTTTTAGTGGTGTTTTGATTCTTGATGATATTACTTTAGCGAAGAGAGGTTTACACTTTGGGCACTACTTTACATAAGAATTTGAAATGACCGCTGGTTCTCCAGATTTAACTTAAGAGTGTTTGTTTTTTATATTGGTGTAACGCAAAAGTTTGCATGGTAATACAAGCTATAGCCGAGCTTGTTTCACTTTCAAGGTTCTTTGCTTTTTTTTATTATTGCTTCTGGATGGATTGCATTTGTCTGAGGGGCTGTACCACCATGGTTAGTGTTTTGACGTGGTTCTCTTGGTATTCTGCATTTGCCACAATTTGGCTTTTTAGCGCCTATTGGGTAAGTTGTCCCATTTTGGCAAGCTTATTTCTTACAACTTTTATATTTATTGAATTTAGTGCTGCTTCTGCTGTTCCTAGTGTTCTCAGGATGGTAGAAGCGTCTCTCCACACCCTGCGATGGGTACCGGAGTTTTTTGGCCAAGCAGAGAGAACGGGTTCCGCTCATTAATTGCACCAGGGGTGCAATTTGGTAACATTGACTTTTTATTGTAAGATTATAATTTTCTTTTTTTTAAGAATACCGAGGGAAACGCTACAAAAGTTTTTGGGACTTTAGACCCCATGGTGGTGGGGATCTCTTCTGGGTAGGTGGGATTTACTGAAATTTAAAGAGATTACTTCTTTATTTGTTAACTTTTGTTTTTGCCCATCTGTTAAGCTTTTTTTTTTTTTTTTTTTCTTTTCCTTTTTACTACACAAAGTGTCTCATACCTTTGTTGGGATGGGGCGCCTTTCGGGTCAACTATTTTTGATAGAATTTACAATTTCAGCAAACATTAACACAAAATTTACTTTGAGTCCACTGCGTGCGGTATGTTTGTAGTTGCCTTTAGTGAAGTTGAGTGCCTTTTGCCCTGGTGTGTTGAAATTTTTTGATTTTGCTGACATAGTCTTTATCATGGGTCAATAAAGACTAATTAGTTCCTGGAAGAGTTGAGATCTTATAGTGGAATGTGATATTTTTTCAGGAGTTAGAGACATGTATTTCCCGATGGGTGTTTCCCCAGATCTGGGGTCTTTTAGTCTTGGTCGTGGTAACCTACATGTACCAGTGTGCTTTGTAGGGACTCTGGATGGAGCCAGCCAGTTGCTAAACTGAAAGCCAGTTGGTGTAATTAGGTTTTATAGTAGCATTTTAGATTTTATACAAATGCATTTTTTTTATACGAATCCTTGACAGGCCACGGGGGGGCAAGAGACATTGGGCCAGGTAGCTAGTAGCGATTGCATTTCGGTGGCCACGTTTTAGTACTTTTTTTTAATGTTCACTCTTTTACCATTCAGAACCAGGGGGGTGATTTCAACGTTGTATTCAGGAGTTTGGACCTACTGGCTTTTTAGGAGAGTTGGGGAGGGGGTTTTGGAAGGGGTTACTTACTGGGTCAGCTGCTTCTAACTTTATTAGTTTTATTACAAGCAGTAGTACTTTGGCCTTCATGGTGATTTTTGGAAAACAACTGTTTGGTTAGATGGAATTCAATATTTAGTGGTAGGGGTTCCTACCAATACCGTGTTTCTCTGGCTCCAGACTAGAACTAGGCTTCTTAAATTTTTTTTTTTTTTTTTTGTCCTGGACGGACATGAAATTTTACTTGAGTTCTTACTGGAGGCCAGCGAGATTGGTTCAAATCTTTGTTTTAAGGCCAGCTCCACTTTTTTACACTGATATTTGGGGGGGGTCGGCCCATTATTTGGGCGAAAGGGCTTGTTCTCCATTTCTATGCTTTAGTTCGTAGGGCCCGTAGTACCCAGGGGACTTGCTGAACTCTTTTTTAAACTTTTTGAGCGATATTCAATTTTCTTTTTATTTCTTGATTTAAGCGCTCCACTTCTTCCTGACCTTGCGGATGGTAGGGAATACCGAAGCGGTGCTTTATATTTCTTTTTTTACACTACTGCGCTACTCCAGAATTTTTCAAGTGAGACCTATTGTTTGTTTTTAAACAGCGAGGTTTTCCAAAACGAACTTTTAACTCTCTCAGAGTTCACAGTACTATATCTTCAGTAGCCTTGGCCGTAGGCCACATTTTTGGCCAGCCTGTGGCTACATCCACTGCTACCAAGATATATATTTTTTTTCTTACTGGGTTTTAGTGGGCCTATAAAATCCATTTGCCACTCCTCCCCAGGCTTTAGTACCCGAACATTTGCTCTTTCTGTTCCAGGGTATGGGGATCGTCAGTGGGTGCTGCAGGCCAGAGATTTTTTTTTTTTTATGGCTTGCTGTACCTCCAACTTGGTAGTATTTTTCTCTTCTTGCTGGAGCCTTTTTCACATTCCTTTTTTTCCCTCATGCATGCACTGCCCGTGCCTCTTCCAGAGAACTAACAATGGAAGGGCGAGTTAAGGAGTTTGCCTGGGCATTTGCACGTGCCTTGAGTGAATCATCCTTCTGATTGAGGCCACCTTGATCTGGTCCTTCATTTTTTAAATGTGTTCCCAAATTTCCATTTTTTAGACTGGCCTTCTCTTTAAATGCCAGCCAGCCTTTTCCCAATAGGGGATTCATTCACTAGCTCCCTTGGCACACACCCAACTATCAGTGTACACCTTTACTTCTTCTTAACCTTGCCTGATTTCATAGGTGATTGCTTTTTTTACTGCTTTCAACTCCACAAGCTGAGCACTTGAGCCCCTTTATATCCCTTCTTTTATATTTTTTTTGAGAAAGGGCAATACCAGGCTTAAACTGCTACTAGGCCTTCAGCTGCCCCGTTGGTAAACAGGGCATGGGGGTCGGTTGGGTCAAAGCTCTCAGCAAGCTTTATGGGGTTCATAGTTTCTTCATCCGCAGGGGCCTTTAACCATGGGAGTACAGGGTTCTTTAGTATACCCCCCGCCTTTCCATGTGGGTACTTTGCCAGTTGTAAGCTTCACTTTAACCACCAAGTTTGGTGGGGGGATCCCACAGGTGGGCCTTTTTTTTAGGGCTGTTAGAATCCCAGGTTGCGTTCAAATCTGTAAAGGAGCTTCTCTTACCAATCTTTTTCCCTTTTTTAATTCAAAAACTACTGCCAACATTTTCTTTTGCAAAGGCTCGTAATGAGCCTTCACATTGGATAAAACCCGACTTTAGGCCCCCAACAATTTCCACTTATCTTATTTTCATTGGCTTTGCTGGTATAGCACTGCGCTGATGGTGTTCTCCCAGACTTCTGCCTCTAAATACTTAGGGGTGCTGGGGTCTGGAGCAAGTAAAGGTGGGCTTTCTAATATGGCCTGCAGCATTTCCTGAGTCCTTCGATTTTTCTCCCCCCACTTTCACTGCTTATCTTTGACTTTCAGTGCTTGATATAGCGGGTGGGCCAATGCTGCAAAATCGGGGACCGCCACTCAGCACCAACCCATCAGAACCAGCTGGGACTGTAGCTTTTTTGGAGAACGGGGCAGGGGGAGTTGGGCTAATGCCTCCTTGGTCTGTGCCAAGATCCTCAAACCCTGGGCATCTAGCTGCATTCTTAGGTATGACTGCATTCTTAAGGTACAACTGAGCATTGAACCCATTGAACCCTTTTCAAAGTTTGCAGCACCCTGCGAGAAATATCCGCACACTCTTCAGGAGTGTTTGACCAAATTAGTATGTCATCCACGTAGCTTTGAACCTGTGGCTGGGACTTTAGTGCCTTTTGCACTTGCTGGTGTGCTGAGATTGGCGAGTTGTACCACCCTTGGGGTAGGCGCAACAGCTGGTACTGTTTTTCTCTGAACATAAAAGCAAAAATATCCCAATCATTTTCCCACACGCAGATTGCCCAGAAACAGTTTGAAATGTTAATTATTGTGAAATGGGAGGCACCTGCTTTTTGGGCCATGTCCCACATTTTGGGCAGAGTACTTACTACTGGACCTAGTTTCTTTGTTTTCTTATTTACTTTTTGATAGTTTATTACCATCCTCCGTTTTTTTACTAGCCTTACGCATGGACTATAAAGGGGAGTTTCACTGGGAGATAGTGGGCTCCACTAACCTGGCTTGCAATAGCCTCTGAAGCATCTTTCTTACTTTCTCTTCAGCCTCAGGCCTCGGGGTAAGGGCGCACAAAATATGGTTTTACTTCCTTCTCCAATTTAACTCAGACCTCCTTTCTGGTATTTTCCATACCTCATTTTGATTGAACCCAAGGCCCAAACTTTGACATTGGGTCTACCTTTCCAAAGGCCATCACCCTCCGGTGAGGGCCAATTATACAATGGCTCAGGACAGTGGTTCCCAATATTCATAGTGGATGGTGAGTAGTGGTCATGACTGTGAAGACCTCTCACCTTCTGAGCTTTACTACTGCTTCAATTTCTCTTTCCCGGATTGCCCCTTCCCCTACTTCCTTTAGTACAACAGGGTGCCTCCCCTTGAGGGGGGGTGCTTGTATTGGAAAATCATGACTTCAGCTCCTGTGTCCATGAGGAACCACCCAGCTAGCTGGGCCCCTTGAACCTGACTTTGAGCAGACAAATACCCCCTTGAATCCTCAGGGACTCGCCTGATCAAGATCAAGGGAGGGGGTGTCCCTTGTCTCTCCTCCCCGGGGCCTGCCTATGTTAAATCTAGGAGCAAGTTTTTTAACTCAGGATATAGCCCAGTTTCTGTATCAAGCTCCTCAGCGGGGGGAGCTGTAGGGACAGTCGGGGCCATAGCTGGGGTAACAGCTGTGGCCTCACAGCTGTTTTTATCCTTCCCCCTGAGGTTCTTCTCTTTCTAAAGTCGATATAATTTACCAGTGGGCTTTCCATCAATTTTTTCTAATGGGATGCCTGCCTTTCTAAGCTTGCTTCAAAGTTGGCGGTGGGGAATCATCATCTTCTTTGCTGATATTTCTTTTACTATTGCTACCTGTTTTGATTTAGGGTATTCCCCGGCCAAATTGATCACAGTTTGCAACTTCCGGATACTGTCTTTCACTGAACGGTTGATCTAATTATCATAACATTGCATCAAGAGACCATGCAAGGGACCTGTCCCCTTGCGAAGGGTACTTGCCCAGGCGGTCTTCTTTTACAATAACTTTGGGGGGGGGGGGGGTTTTTAAACTGATAGAAAAATGGTGTTTCAAG
>NW_017728994.1:7249232-7260002 GCF_001723915.1 Gavialis gangeticus | reverse complement strand
GGGGGGGGGGGGGTTGTTCAACTGATAGTAAAATGCTGCTTCAATGAATGCATTTCCGCTCAATTGGCGTATAGCTTTTTTCTAGTTTACTCATTTTGGTTTTCTTGAATGTTGATCTTTGGACAATTTTTAATGATCTAATGTTTTTATGGCAAAGCTTATTAACTGATAGGCATAATGCCCGGTTTTATGCCTATCTATTACGACCTACTCTTGCAGAGGCTTGGGCAGACTTGTACCATTTTTTTGGGAAAATTTTAGCTAGCATTGCTTGTGATTTTTAGGGAGTGAAGAATTTTTCCAACTCCTGGGAAGCTACTTTGCTAGCTCACTGGCCTTAGCTCTTTTTTGCACTTTTTGTCCAGATGGCCAGTTCAGTTTGGAGGTCTGTTGGTTTTCAGGGGACCACCTCCCACTGTTGTCCAGCAGTCCCTCCATCAGGCCCCTGATGGACTCAGGACTCCATTACTGCACTTACCCCTGGCTCATCCAGTGGAGTTTTGTGTACCACAATTTCCGCAGGAGGAGGGGTGGTCAGCCAGTCGTTCTGTTCCACGACCTGGCTAAGCACCGCCACCTCTTGTCTCTTCTCTGACTTTGGGTCCTCTAAAGGCAACAAGACTCCCACCAAATCCCATAACAAAGAGATGGCGCCTTCTAACAACGCCATCTTCCCAGGCTTTCTACCTGTTTGCCATTGGGAAAAACTCCCTCTACCACAGCAAGGGACCTGAGGTCCCTTACGCTGGAGGGGTACCATAGATGCACCTTGCTGAGTTCAGAAAGACTTGTGGTTTTATCCCAGCGTGTGAACATGGTTTCCAGCTCCTTGAGTCCAGCTGGCCACGCCGTCTCAAAGAGGGGTCTTTGCCCACATTCTCCACCACTTGTTAGGGGCTCCCTCCCTTCCCAACAGGGGTAGGTGAGTAACCCACCAGTCACACGCCAAGTAAAACTCAAGTGCCACTCTTTATTACAAGGAAAAGTCAACAACATACATAGAAATCATCATAAGTTCTGAGCTGCAAGTAAGTCAGGCTGGAGGAAAGGCACTCCACACCCTATCCCCAGTTGTTACCCAATAGGTCTCAGGAACCCCACCCTGCATCCAGGGTGGCGAGACTGCCTCCTTTATTGGGTCCTCAGCCTTGTCCTCCCCAAAGCAGTTCCAACTGGGACCTAACTCCCTTCAACTTAAGTACCTTTCCTCTCCCCCTTGTTCTCCCTTGTTCACTTTTTGCCTTACTGCCTTTTCTGGGATTAAAGCCAAGCTGTTATTTCATTTTGCAAGCAGTTATTTTCCAATTTCAATTTTTACAACCTTCACATCCGGAAAGTCCCGGACTTGGCAGGGCCAGAGGGTCGGCTCAGGGCAGTTCCCCTTTTCTGTGGTGATGAATTGCAACAGATGCATTAGGTCATAGGGTCCGGGTTCCACGACACTGACCCCCGCCCCTTCAGGGTGTCAGGTTGGCCTCCTCCCAGAGGCCTTTTTAGGTTAGGCCTAATTTGGGCCTGACAGATGCACAAGGTCCCACCAACTGGCAGCAGGCTCAGTGTTACCCTGCAACTTCTACAGGGACATCAAGCCCAGCTGGAAGAGAGAGTGCAAATGAGGACTCGAGAGGCGGAAGCAAGGATCTGGCTTTTCTCTTGCCAACAAGATTTATGCAAGAAAATTGAGGCAAAACAGATGTCACTGGGGAGAGATGGAGATGGAACCAGGTTGCCTCGTGTCCCCGGATAATGATGTGGAAGCATACCTAGAAGCCTTTGAAAGGATAGCTACAGCCGCAAAATGGGACCCGGGAAGCTGGGCAGCTCAAATCGGACCTCTTCTTATTGAACCAGCACAAGCAGCTTACCGTGCCCTCAACAGGACAGAAGCTAGAGATTACCAGAAGGTAAACGTGACGATATTATATCAATTACAGATTTTCTCCAAGTCTTAAATCACCAGAAATTTTGGGCTAAAAAGAGCCCTGAAGGGACTCGACCCCATCTACTGGCTCAAATGCTAAGTGATCTGGCAGAATGATGGTTGCAGCCTGAGACACATACTCTCTCAGAAGCAATAGACGTTATAGTACTAGAACAATTCCTTACTGATCTTAGCAGTAGTTCCCAGCGACGGGTACGACGCCATCAACCTAAGACTGTAGAAAAAGCTCTACGACTTGCTGAAGATTATGCTGCAGCAGCAGGAGAGGGCAAGGCCCCTAGGAGAGACCACTCAGGAGGTCCAACATCTGGGGCCCAGCAAGGAACATCTAACCAGTCACGGTGGGGAGAGAATACTCAGAATTTGGGACGGGAACTTCGAACCTGGGATTTGAGAGAAGTAGCATGCTACAGATGTGGGGAAAAAGGGCACATCTTGTGTTTCTGTCCACAAAAAGTCCAGACTGAAACTGCTGGCGATAATACTCATGTTGAAAAAATTAACTGCAGTTTCAGCTGGCATAAGGGGCTGGGCCATCAAAACAAACCAGTGGTAGAAGTAAGAATAGGAGACACTATTGTACCTGCAGTGATCGATACTGGTTGTTCCCAGTCAATGATTCGGGCCACTCTTTTTCCATCTCATCTAGGGAACCCAGAGAACCCAGTAAGCATGATCTGTATTCATGGGGCTTCATACACTTATGAATGCAGGAGGGTTCAGCTGATGGTACTTGGTTGCACAGAAGAAATTGCCATAGGCCTAACTGAAAGACTACCTTGCCCCATGCTCTTAGGAGTAGATTGGAAATATCTAGAGGAAGTCCTTGTACGAGTCATCACCAAGAAAGGGGTTGAGTGGGAAAGGGACCCCGGAACAGCCTGCTTCAGAGATCCAAAGAAGGATGAACAAGATGACCTAGATATAGAGCAACTGATAGGTGAGGGGTATTTTTATGATATGCAAGGACAAATACCTGCATTCCAAAATATTTGGCAGTCTCAACTGGCTAAAGATGAAGAAAAAATAGCGGATCTACAATTGAGTGAGAATGTTTAGCTATCCGGTGGGGAATGGAATTGTTCCATTATTGTCTCCTTGAGCAGGAAATTGTGCTGATAACTGGCCACGCGCCCCTTCACTGGTTGAGGACAGCAAAGCTAGATAATGCTAGGCTAACGAGCTGGTCCCTTGCCTTACAACGCTTTTGTTTTCCAGTAAGACATCGTGCAGGGAGACTGAGCGGGAACGTTGAATACAGAGGGGAGACAAAGATAAAAGTGCAGAACCCTCCCACAAGCACCATTTTCAGGTCATAACAATTCTACTGCAGGTAAGGGGTCTGAAAGAAAGACCAACATACCCAGTCCATTATGAACAAAGTAGTACCACTAGAAGCTATTCATTCATTACACCCAAATTCCTTTGGGAATTCACTGCTAAATCACCTGGTTGTTGACCACAACATGGATAGTGCCATTTGTAGTATAAGATGGCAGATCACTGAGATGAAAGGTTTCATACACCACTCCCTGTCCAGCAAAGGCAGCATCTCCATGTAGCAATATGGACATGACCTGAAATAAAAGAGTA
Source organism: Gavialis gangeticus (assembly GCF_001723915.1). Lineage (NCBI taxonomy): Eukaryota > Metazoa > Chordata > Crocodylia > Gavialidae > Gavialis > Gavialis gangeticus. Next base: position 7,256,467 of record NW_017728994.1, on the reverse strand, counting down.
ATTAAAGTAGCAAGAATTGCAACTATAAGAGTCTCAGGGAAAAGAACTGTGTTTTTGGTATGTGTTTCTATAGTGCCTAGCCCAACAGCATTCAAGTCTATAATGTGGTAATTCCTAGAAACTGTGAAATTCAAATAATGGAGTAAGACAGTCATAAACCACATGTTTGTCTGTGCTGACTGCCTTGTTCAATTCCCAGCTGAGTTGGTTCCAATTTATTTGATTGCTTCTAAATTTTAACTTAATCAACCTACCAATCAGTCAGATTCAGGAAGCTTGTTAGTAGGAAGAAGGTACCACTTGTCTGCAGACTAATTTGAAATGAGTAGTTCTGTTTCGAGGGTGACATTACCAATTATAAAAGAGCTTCAGTCTTCAAAAATAATTCACCCACTTTTACAGCACAAAAGTTCTGTTACTGATCTATTGAAAAAAAAGTTAAAGCTGATAGTTCAAGCCAAAGTTATTGCCAGATCCAAGTAATATTTACCTTTTTACCTTCTGTATCTCCTCGATAGAACTGTTCTGCTTTGGTCTTTCCCTGTACAACAGGGTCCACTGCTTCCAAATGAGATGGGTTAGCCACAAGCGAAAGGGTGATTTTCTTATTTGTTGCTCGGTTGATCCTCTCGTGGTACATTCCCAAATGATATTTTACATCCCCAGATCCCTAATAGACAAGAGGCAGTGAAGGCTCATGAATGCCATTCATACAAGCTACTTCCAATTCAACATGTCTAAAATCTAAAAAATGAATCTGGCTTGTGTCTCAGTCTATGCTATAGTTTTGACAACATAATTTCAAATTTTAAATAGTTCAGTGCTTATTTAATGTTAACCAAATACAGACATGCTTGGCTCCAAGCAAAACAGAAGATGTCAAAAGCTTTCAAACTAGATTAGATAGATATATTGGGACTTGGATATCCACAGTTATCATTTTAGAGCAGGAATGTAAAAGGCATGTCATCTGGCCTGCAGGACAGGAAATTTGGTGGTGGGGAAAAGTAATAGCAGCATTAAATGGTATGGCTCAGAGCTACGACTGCTACCACTCACTCTGCATCAAATTTCTGACCCATGGACAGCCCCACAGACCACATCTGGAGTGCAGCACTGCATCATCTGGCTCACAGAGCTACCTGTGGGTTGGGAATTTGGTGCAGAGATGAGCAATGGCTCTGGGAGCCACAGTAATTAACACTGCCACCATTCGACTCACCACTAAATTCCCAGCCCCACGGGCCAGATAATACACCTTGATCCTCTAGATCTAGCCTCATGCTCTGGGACTAGCCCATGGACTAGCCCCATATTGCTCATCAATCCCACAGGGCTGGATGAGTTTCACACACCTGATTTAGAGTTATATTTCATAGAAAAGTTAATTCCTATGACTCCTACATTTGAGCACATGATACAGCATTTTGTAAAGGGTAAATCTGCTACTGAATTTCACAAATTCACACTGAAAACAGAAAATACAGACTCCATCCCTTAAACTGCATCTAATTCTGTTCACACTATATGGGCAAGAGAATTTTTGCCCTCTCAGTAATGAAAATGGATCTAACCTCATCAGCTGCCTCAAGTTTAGGATCAAACTGACAGAAGATCTGCTCCAGTTCCTTCCGAATAACGTTGGCCAACACATTTAGCCTGCCTCTAAAACAAGCCACAAAATGCATTTAAATCATGAGCCAAAAATACATTTAATCAGAAAATTAATTTATCAAAGTTTACAAAAAACAATTAAATCAGGAGTATAAGCTACAGGCCTTAAATGCATCTTACACTTTACATTACATTAAACTTCTAAAAGTACCAATTCACTAAAGATCTTTTTAACCTCCTTTCAAACACACCAGACTGTCTCCATTGCATTTCCAGAGGCATTCCAGAGTGCAACATGCAGTTGATTGCTGTAAGTTTCCTTATTTCTAAGAATTTCTTTCCTAGTCTTAATATACCAAGAACACAGAATTATCTTGACCAGCTAATCAACAATTCTCAGACAAGAGCTTGGAATTTTTCTTAGTTTAGCTATTTATGGGAGCCAGGTGGGCATATTTTGTCACCTGCAGGTACACAAGTGCAGGCAAGAGGTGGCCTTCTGAAAATTCTTTTAAATTAATGATTATAGCAACAGGCACAGCAGGCTGTGCATTAGCTAGCTGCTGGTGTTTACTTCAGATTTGTTGTAAAGGAGAGGGCCAGAAATTTAATAACTTCAGCTACCATAGATGCAACAGTAGATAAATGCACACACTATCCTTGAGTAGCAAACTGCAATATAACCGCCTTTTACACAGCTTAAATTTTGTATTAAAAAAAGGCAGGTGGCAGTTTTATATTTTTCTGCTGCTGTAAGAAGTAGTTCCCAGTTAAAACAGCAAGAAATACCATGGCACAATTATAACCTCTTCCCCTGCTACAGTTTGTATTATGTTACTTTATCCTAACAGAATTTCCCTGGGCTTTAAGTACCAATTCTCTCATGTACTAGAAAGGTGACTGCACTTTCAACAAGAGTTATGCAGCTCAGTCATACTCAGCTCTCAGAAAAAGACAGCCAAGTCTACTGCTGTCTGTAACATGTAAATTCAAACTAGAGAACAAAACAAAGTCACACAAACAAATGAGAGTCTTGTTTAAGGAAAGATGAATATCACTCTAAGTGGATTCTTTTTTAATCTATTATTCATCAACACAGTCCTTTCCCATTCCTGGCCCTGCCTGTCAGAGTATAAACGGGTACAATCCTCCTTGTCAATTGCAGGCTCTCTCCACAGGAGGATAAGTATCACCTCTGCCAGACTTGCTTGCTCTTTCAAACTAGGTCTTCAACTGACCTCCAATTGTGAAAGCTTTACCCTCTCACAGACAGGCAGCTCTCTCAGGACCCTACTTCTGTTGTTCAATGCATCTTTTAGTAGGCATAACTGACCTCTGCTTCAGCAGCCTCTGTAATCCCAGTCTTTTTAACAATGTGAAAAGTGTCTGAATATTCTTAGGAAGCAAGCAGATTTTCAATCACCTTTTTTACTTAAATAAAAGTTACCTGTGAGGCATCCCCATTATTACATACTCAATCCCCGTCTCACTGGATTTATCAATGATGGTCTTAAGGGCAGGGATCATTACTTCACAACCTTCCAAACCAAAGCGCTTCTCTGAAGACCACTTGCGGGCAAGGAAATCTTCAAATCTTCTCAAAAGGATGAGAGAAAAAACAGTAAAGTAAGGAAACTGCAGATTATGAGTTAAACATCAACTGAAGCACCTTCATCAAAATAAGCAGCATGATTTTAGAGAATTCCCAGTACAGGTTCATAGTCATAGAATCATAGAGTTTGGGTTGGAAGGGACCTCAGGAGGTCATCTAGTGCAACCCCCTGCTCAAAGCAGGACCAGCCCCAGCTAGATCAACCCAGCCAAAGCTTTGTCTAGCCGGGTTTGGAAAACCCCCAAGGATGGAGCTTCCACCACCTCTCTGGGTAACCTGTTCCAGTGTTTTACTACCCTCCTAGTAGGAAAAATTTTCTCAACATCTAATCTAAACTTTCCTTGCTGCAACTTGAGACCATGCTCCTTGTTCTGTCACCTGCCACCACTGAGAACAGTCTAGCTCCATCCTCTTTGGAACCCCCCTTCAAGTAGTTGAAGACTGCTATTAAGTCTCCTCTTCTCTAGACTAAATAAGCTCAGTTCCCCCAGTCTTTCCTCACAAGTCATGTCTCCCAACCCCCTCACCATTTTTGTCACTCTCCGCTGGACTCTCTCTAATTTGTCCACATCATTTTGGAGTGTGGGGAGGGGACCCAAAACTGTACTCCAGATGTGGCCTCACCAATTCTGAATAGAGAAGAATAATTACTTCCCTTGACCTACTGGCAACACACTTTCCAATGCAGCCCAGTATGCTGTTAGCCTTCTTGGCAACTAAGGCATATTGCTGGCTCACATTCAGCATATTCACTGTAACCCCCAGGTCCTTTTCTACAGAGCTATTGTCCAGCCAGTAACCCCCCAGCCTGTACTGGTGCATGGGGTTGTTCCATCCTAAGTGTAGGACTTTGCACTTGTCCTTGTTGAACCTCATGAGATTCCTTTTGGCCCAATCCTCCAATTTGTTTAGGTCACTCCAAATTCTAGCCCTACTCTCCAACGTATCTACTACTCCCCACAGCTTGGTGTCATCTGCCAACTTGCTCAGCATAAATTTTAGTAGGGAATAAGAAAAAGGATTTCTCTCCCATCACCTCAACCTCTCCTTTAAGAATGGCCACACCTGGACATCGAGAACTGACCCTTACATTTTTAAATTAGAAATGTAATTAGCCATGTTAGTCTGAAGTCAGGCAGGGCAGGGTGGCACTTTAAAAACTCATTTGTCCAGAAAAGCATGTGCTTTCATAGTCTACATCTTACTTGAATTGCAGAAAGCAGATGTACTATACAGAAAGGAATATAATAATTTGAATACAAAGTATGCAGAAAGAAAAAAGAAAGGATGGGAGAGTGAGCACTGCGAGAATGGAAGGTGAGTTGAAGAGATCAAGATGAATAAACAAAGCAGCTAACCCACAGAGACATAAGGGTTATAAAAACTAGACGGGGTACATGTTTGGGATGTACCTGGGATAAGAATCTAGAATTATGCACAGGAAGAGGTTTCTTCCCTGCAGTAAAATTCACCTCTCAGGGCTACCGATTTAAGTGATGACTCTAAATACTCTGCTGCTCCTCCATATGTAAAACTCCCACTGACCTGTGGGAAAGCCTCAACAGACAAAGTCCAAAGTAATCCACCCAGTAGATCCAAGAGGGGACAGCAGGAAGTCCAATATTTTCCAGAAGTAGCACAATGCCTAATTATGGGGATGGTCAGCATAAAACATGCAGTTCCAGGGGAAACCTCACTGAAATGATGTAACAGCAGCTAAATTTGCCAAAAGCCACTACACTGGAATTGCTGCCTCAAGAATGAGTAACTATAGAAATAAAAGATAAAAGAAATCTGTCCTTTGCTGACAGTTCTAGTCTGTTTCATTCATTAATGGATTTCGCCTAGAGGCACTGCCCAGTTAAAGTGGCTTTTAACAAAACACTAAAAGGGTCATTTATAAAAGCCTGAGGATACAGAACACAAAGTTATTTTTATGAAGACTTTACAGGCTACACCAATGTAACACAAGGGTTGATAATGTTGCAATGCCAAGGTCTCCACCTATTGTCCGAATGCTTAAGTTTACAGTTTTAAATGCAGAACTTCAAGTCCCAAATCTTTTTCAGTCCACAATAGTGACGTACTTATTGAATGCAGAGGGGTATTGCAGTGAGACACACCCCTAGCTACTGTAAATTGACATAACTCTGTTGAAGTCAATGGAATCATACCTATTTAGATCAGCTGGGGGGCGGGGCGGGTGGTGCCATGTGAACCAAAAGCCATAAGGGCAATGGGAGAAATAAAAGCTGTATGACAGGGCACATCTTCCGCTCCGAGCCCGGCTTGCACCTGGAGCCACAGGTGCCAAGGATTGGCAGGGGTGGGGGGAAGACTCAGGGGTCCCATCCAGCCAAGCTCCAGCTCTGTCAAACCAGCCAGGGATCGGCTCTGGGGCTTCCACCCCCCATCCCAGTGCGGCACCCCCTGCTTTCCCTCATCGCCAGCCTTAACTTGCCCAGCTGCAGCCTGAGTCTATTGCTCCTTGTCCTGTGACTTGAAAGTTAATCATTCATAGCTGTCTAACTTTTTTTTTTTTTTGAAACAGCATCAACTTTGTAGTATTTCCAGTACATGAAAGGGGCATCTTGCATGTCATCAAAAATATCTGCCACTATACCACTGCATCTCCAGTGTACAACACCTTGCCCAGCATTGGTTACTATGTGCACGATATGCTTGTAGACTAGTTAGCTCCTTTAAAGAGAAAGGCCTCTGGAAGGAGGTACAGACAGAGACTTTGGTTACATAGTTTTAGAAACAGGCGATCATCTAAATGGCTATCAAAACAAATTATTATTGCTCCAAAGCAGGTAAACAATAAGCAGGAAAAGCTGATGAATTTTGTTCACTATAAATTAAAGCCTTTACTGATAAAGTAAAAATAAGCAATATCAAAAGACTTATCCTCCCAGCCATTCTTCCCACTATCCATACAACAAAATCCTGAGAAACAAAATCTCTTTTTTGCCTTAACTGTAAAATTTTAGTCTCAAAAGCTGAAAAGCCAAAGCATTTGTTGCACATGTGAATAGCCCTAATAAGGAAGAGTCAGAGGGGCAAAGACCAAATGGCATCGATAGAAAAAGACTTGTTTATCACAGCTAGAAGCTAGTATTTTGATTTTAAAAAAATTCCTCCAATCAATATCACTTCGACAAATAAAAAGGAGTATATTGCCTAACAATTCAGAAACTGACCTCTAGCTCAAAATTTAAAGCCAACCATGCTAGACAGTGGCAACATGTACGGAGTGCACCAGGGAGCACGTGCACCCCCTGAGAGCACTGGCCAGGGAATGGAGATGCCAGGAGAAGCAATCAACCGTGGTCCCCCAACAGCCGATTGCGCCAACCTGGAAGTGCCAGCGGCATGCCAGCCATGGGGGGATCCCCCCCCACGGGCGCTGACTGGTCGCTGTGGGGCAAGTGCCGCCCCTGACTCAGGAGGTACCAGTTACCCATGATGCTGGAAGCTCCAGAAAATGGTCAGGGCTTACACTAAAATTATCAGACTCTTAAAAAGGATGACAACAACTGATTTAGAGAAAAATTAAGTTTCATCAAAAGCAATCACAGACCTCTGTCACAGGCAATCAGTTTTCATTACCTAAATGTTCTGCCCTCCTTATTGTGAAACTAAGCACTGTAACCTCATGCATGAGGAGAAATTAAGAACAAATATTAAAAAAATATTTTAAAAGGACATACTAAAACAGGACCCAAACTTGTATCAGTATAGAAGCTGCCCTTGTGGACTGGACTGAAGAATCAAGGCTTAACATTAGGTCTGTTCGAAATGGCTAGTATTCGCTATGGATTTGGATACGGCCGATTCGGGGGACAGTGATTCGATATGGTGATTCAAATCACTGTCCTGAATCAATTCAGCCGAATCTAATTCGGAGATTCAGCTGCTGCCAAATTGGCCAAAGCTCCAAATCACACAAGCCCCATCCCCTGCCTGCCCTCCCTGCCAACCAAGTTGGTAAGTTTTTTCTTTAGTT
>NW_017728994.1:7243510-7244062 GCF_001723915.1 Gavialis gangeticus | reverse complement strand
TTTTTAAAAGAACCAGGAGCTGGGGCTGGGTGGGGCAGCTATGTGGGGGGATGGGAGAGTGGGTGTGGACCCCATCCTGGTTCAAGTTAAATCACAATCCCCCAGCATGCTTTCCAGCCCTGGGCTGATCTGTGCTATCTGCTCCAGACAGCAGGACTGACCCTTCCCCTCTTTGCTCCCTAGCTGGGAGCTGAGGGCTGGCTGACTGGGAGAGAAAGCCCAGCTGGGGATGCAGCCCAGTCTACAGTGTCTGGACTCAGGGAAAGGGGATTAAACACCTCTTCCCCCACTCAAACATACTGCCGGCTGCAACTGTGGAGTACAAATCCCAGAGGCACCTGGAAGCAGGAAGAGGAAGTGATGAGCAACCCTGCAGAGTCCTGCTGCTGTAATTCTGGACTGCAAATCCCAGAGACCTCAGGGGCAGCAGGAAGAGGAAGTGAACATACAGCCAGAGAGCCATGCTTTAGCCGGCATTGGCCTGAGCCACTGCAGGCATGTGGCTGCATTTCCTGAATCAAAGGTCTGTTCACTTCTGTTTCAATTTAATCT
>NW_017728994.1:7234963-7238510 GCF_001723915.1 Gavialis gangeticus | reverse complement strand
GAGACCTCAGGGGCAGCAGGAAGAGGAAGTGAACATACAGCCAGAGAGCCATGCTTTAGTTAGTACCCCCCAGCTTCTGGCCTGAGCCCTGACAGGCATGTGGCTGCATTTCTTGAATCAAAGGTAAATGTTTGTTCACTTCTGTTTCAATTTAATCTGTGCATCTTAGACTAACTTGCAAAGACTGAATCAATTCAGCCTCGGGCTTTTTGACTGTCTGTACCTAGCCATAGAAACAATGCTTTCAGTATGTTCTCTTGGAGTTTCTTTTTTAACAGCTCTCAACAGCCTTGATCAAAAAGAAAACTAATGAAGAAGCATATTCCCTTAAACACACTCTAAATCAGTCCAAAAACAGCCTCTGTGCTTGAGGACTGAAGGATAGCCAGTGTTACACCCACCTTAAAAACAGACACCAGAGGGAATTCATGGGACTAGTCAGGTGAACCTAACAGAAACAACACCTAACAACAGCAACACTTAATGGCATTAGTATTACTACCACCACCACTGCTAGAACTGTGCATCACATGAATGAACAGGACTTGCTGGGAAAGACTCCATAGCTGCGTTCAGACATGATCAGCCATGTGTTCTGTGGCACCCCAAACTATGCATCTGTTCTCAGTGCTGCTAGACAATCCAAGTAAGGCTTCTGGGGCCAGCTCAGTGCTGGCCCCAGCTTTCCCTACCCCATCCATGGTAACCTGGTACCCCAGAGGGCGTGTGGCACAGGTGTTCCCCAGAGACAATTTGCAACAGCACAAGGTGTATCGCTGATTCTTGTCCCCAGGGAAACAAATGTGATGCACCAATCTACTACAGTTCTTTGAGGGCAACAAACACGTGGATCAGGTTGATGCAGTATATCTGGACTTTCAAAAAACTTTTAGAATAGTTCTGCACCAAAAGCCCTTACTTAAATGAGACTGTCATGGCAGAGATAAGAGTTATTCATGGATCAGTAACAGAATAAAGGACAGGAAGCAAAGAGTAGGTTAAACAGCCAGTGTTCACAAAGGATAGGGAGGTAAGCAGTGGGATCCTTTAAGGGCCTATGCTGGGGCATTTACTGTTTAACATATTCATAAATATGCCCAGGGCTGGACAAGCCCTGCTGCAGCTCCACACCCCACTGTGGGCACAGAAATCTTGGGGGGCACATGTCCCCCCCACCATGCCACCTTGACCACCCACTGCTTCACCTGTGCGCCCCCCCCCTTCCCCCCCATAAAAGGGAGCTACAGGAGTTGTTCTTAACCACCCTGCCTGGCTGCCGCAAGAATGTGCACGAGAGCACATGCATGTGGCACCCCTGCATCCCACTCTCCCCAGCCCCAAGCAGCCCCCTGCAGGCTGGAACACTGCCAGGCTACAAGGAGAAACCCATGGTTTCCCATGCTTTTCCCATTAAACGAGAAAATCCACATTTTTTCACAGCAAATGGAAAACCCAGATCCTGATGATCAGGCCGGGAGCAGGGAGTGAGGTGGGTCTCCTCTCCATTGCTACTGTTCCCAGCTGAGCCCAGCTCTCTGTGCATCTGCTCACAGAAGCTCCTGGCTAGAGTGGGGCAGGAGTGGCCCTCAGACTTCTCCTGACCCTGAGTCAGTCAATCCCCGCCTTCCTATACCCACAGGCAAACTCTGCTGCAGAGGGGAAGGTGAGGAATAGGAGGGAGTGGAGATCCTGCTGAGTGCTGGAAGGGAGGAAATGCCCAGAGCTAGGGAGTGAGGAGGCCATACCTGCTTTGGGGATTCAAAAAAGTCCCTAGCAACTGCTGCCACCACCAGTCAGCCAACTCAGGGGAGCATGGGGGAAATGGGGTGACAGCAACCCCCCTGCACCTCCAGTCAGAACTCCTACACCCTCCCTTTTTCAAATCTAGATCCACCAGTGGATGATACCAAATTATTCTGGGTGCTAATAAACTAAGCTGAATGAAAAAGCTACAGAAGGATCTTGTAAAAATGTATGTATGGACAAACTGACCCATTATGTTCAAGGTTGCTAAGTGCAAAGTGATGCACATGGGTGGGAACCAAGACATATGTACATAACAATGAGCCCTCACCTTGAACTGCATGCAGTCCTGGTCCCCGCCCCCAACCTCCAGAAAGGACAGAGTAAAGGTAGAAACAGAACAGGGTAACAAAAATGGTATAGACAGACTTCAGTATTATGACAAACTAACTCAAGCTAGGACTTTTCTGCTTAGAGAAATGAAAATTGAGAGGGCATATGACAAAGAGCTAATAAAATCAAGAATTGCATGGAAAAGAAAATGGGCACTTACTATTTACTAGGCGGAAGGGACTTAACAGTGGGGGTCTACTACAGACCACCCAACCAGGGAGAAGAGCTAGACTGGGAATCATAGAATCAGTGAAAACTTTTTCACAGTTAGGGTGTCCAGACTGTGGAATAAACTCCCTCCAGAGGTGGTGCAATCGCCTACCCTTGAAATCTTCCAGAGGAGACTGGACGGTCACCTCACTGGATGTCACCTGACCCCAGTTATCTTTCCTGCCTAGTGCAGGGGAGTTGGACCTGATCTTGTGAGGTCCCTTCCAGCCCTTTACAATCTATGTACTGTGCTGAAGATCTGGCATGCCCTTTCTATTTAAGACCCTATTAAAAAAAATAAATGAATCACAAAAACGTTCCACATATAATATATGTGGAACACCTTTGTAGTTGGTTTGCCATTTTATGGTACCACAAAGAGGCTGAACTTGCACTATGTTGCCATTATGGCACATCTAACACATTAATCATGCCATAAATTTAACATCTAATGGGAGAATCCATTGGCTCCATCTCCTAGAGATTCTCCCTACCTAAAGGAAATCCTGAAGATACAGTTAATCTGAATTTGGAGTCACTGGACTACTAGTCTGATGCAAAGGCTCAAATACCTCAACCAGATAGGAAAGCTTCTGACAGAATCTGAAGCCACTCTTCATGTAGGTCATGTAGTTAAGCCATTCTTCCAGTTGCCATATATCAACCAAACACCCTGCTTGCCCTACCATTAAAACCATGGAAATAATCAGAGAATCTAACCTTTTCTCCTCACCCCTCAGTAAAGGAAGAAGTCAAATGCCTATTTGTTTCTGAACAAATTTCGATATCCCTCTACAAAGGCAGCAGCCCCACTCATCCCAAGCATCCCTCATTGAGCGCACCAGCCTAGCCAATAAAGTCCTTTTTTCCTCATTTGTAAATTTCATGACACCAGGAGTCTCAAACTTCTGCCGGATCCACTGGCATTGCTCAACATCATTGATAAACATGAACTCCAGTCCAATGTGCTGACAATATGTGCTCTGGGAGGGCAAATACAGTCCAGAAATTCAGAACTTAATGAGCTAGACAGCATTAAAAGGCAGCTATTTTAAAATTAAAATCTGTTCCTTTATATTAATCAATCAGATTGCACTTGAACACAAGGCAATTTCCCACTCCCCCCTCCTCCCCCACCTCTTTTCTAGAAGTTTGCAGGTCAAGGGTTTTTGGGGCTGGGGGGGGGGGGGGGGGGGGGGGG
>NW_017728994.1:7210055-7229963 GCF_001723915.1 Gavialis gangeticus | reverse complement strand
GGGGGGGGGGGGGGAGGAGGAGTTTGACTAAGCCCCAACCATTCCAGAAATCTTAGCTGAGGGTCACTTCTCATGTCAATGGAGACCACATTAACTGCCCTGTTAACAGCTTGAATGGATTATCGTTGTAGTTAGGAACTGTCAACAACTGGGAACAATCTGATTCGATATATTTTGTCCGGATAAAAGTAGTTATAAAACCATTGCCACACTAACCTCCAACCGCTTGATGATTTCTCGTAGAGAAAGCGTTGCCTCATTTCCTCCTATGAAGGTGGTGGTAGGCAATCTGAAAACCTTGTCCAGGTCAGATTCATGCAAACCATAAAACCCTGCAGGGTAGTCATTGATGAGCGGACAGGCATGAGAAAGGCAAAAAGTACAAAATAGAATCACTATATGAATGTCAAGACAGCTTAAAAAGAAACATCTCAGCACTGGGGAATGAAGGGCTAACAAAAGTACTGTACGTGTTAAAATTATAAATCTGGCATTTTTAAACCACATCCCCTACCGCATTTTTAAACAGGAAATGCATACTTTGATGAACTATGGGGTTTATTGTAATATTTCTATTAACTGGTTGTATTGTAATAATATTGTGTGCCTCAGTTTCCTATTAACTTAAAGCCTTCCATCTGGTATCCTATGATCACCTCCTCTTGGCAAAGCTGGCCAACTGTGGCCTCGGGTCCACCATGATCCCCTGGCTGGGGAATTGGCTCTGTGGTCGGACCCAGAAGGTGGTGGTTGACGGAAGTCAATCGTCATGGTGCCCTGTGACCAGTGCGGTCCCCCAAGGCTCTGTCCTTGGACCTACATCTTCATCAATGATGTGGACACTGGAGTCAGAAGCGGACTGGCCAAGTTCACCGATGACACCAAACTTTGGAGCAAAGCATCCACACCCGAAGACAGGAGGGCGATCCAAGCTGACCTGGACAGACTCAGCAAATGGGAGGACAAGAACCTGATGGTGTTTCATGCTGAAAAATGCAAGGTTCTCCACCTTGGGATGAAAAACCTGCAGCATCCTTATAGGCTCAGCAATGCTACACTGGCTAGCACTACATAAGAAAGAGACTTGGGGGTCATCATTGAACACAAGATGAACATGAGCCTGTAATGCGATGCTGCAGGTAGTAAAGCGAGCAAAACGCTGGCTTGCATCCATAGATGCTTCTCAAGCAAATCCTGGGACATCATTCTCCCACTGTACTTGGCCTTAGTGAAGCCGCAGCTGCAGTACTGCATCCAGTTTTGGGCCCCACAATTCAAAAGGTATGTGAAGAAGCTTGAGAGAGTCCACAGAAGAGCCACGCACATGATCAGAGGTCAGGAAAACAGACCTTACGACGACAGGCTCAGAGTTATGAGACTCTTTAGCCTGGAAAAGCGCAGGCTCAGGGGTGATCTGATGGCTACCTGTAAGTTTCAGGGGTGTTCACCAGGATCTGAGGGAACGATTGTTCAGAGTGCCCCAAGAGATGACAAGGTCAAATAGTTATAAACTCCTGCAAGACCGTTTCAGGCTGGACATAAGGAAGAGTTTCAAGGATTTAATTAATCAAACTTATTATTTACAGGGTGTCAGCATTTGAAAATATATTACTAAGAGCATGTCAAACTCAGTAAGTGTCCACTGTGTTTTCTGGCTGGCATTTTACTCTAATTAAAGATGTCATCATGCAAAAAGAGAAATCACAGTGCATAAGTGCTTCTTCGTTTATATATTTGAATGCTACATTTTGTGTGTCTTTCCTAATAACCAGATTTAGAAGAAGCAGAACTAGAGGGATTACAAGCATAATTAAGCAAATATCTGTTAGAATACTACTATTCACTCTTTGTGCCATTGCTATGTCTAGCATTTAGGAAGCTTTGGGCCAAAGAAAGCCAATTTAAATTTCTTTACCTAGTTCCCTTATGGATTATTGGTGGGCTCCAATACTGATAAACATTGCCCATCAGGTGCTCTTTATTCTAATATATCCTTAAATTTTCAAAACAATAGGAATTATATTGATCATATTCTGGCATCTCTCACAACAATGCTATCTAACAGATGAAGGTATTCCTGAATACTTCCAAGATAGGGTCAAGCAGTGTTTGCAAGACTTAAGATTAGTCTTCAGAATACTGACTATTTTATTTTTCTTTTAAAAAGATTCAGCTTAGACTTCATATTAGGAAAGCAAGAGGGAACTTGCATTTGCAGGACTATGACACTAGCTTGGGCACCTCTACAGTTGCTATGTTGTCAGATGAAAAACTATTTAATGCATAGTTCATCATCCACAGAAAGATTCACTCACAAAAACGCATTCTCCGAAGCTTCCTAGGAGCAGTTTTCATAGAACAGAAGAGACTGCATGAATCACTGAACTACAAAATTGGGAATTTTAGCAGCTGAAAAATAAAAGATCTCTATTACATAGGACTAAGATAACCTAGTGATAAGCAATATAGACATACCTACTAATATTTATTGGTTTAGATGTGGTCTAGAACTCTGAACTGTATATGACCATTCCCTATATTTTTTATATACAAGTAATAAGCATTACCTGTTCACTTACTGTATACCTGGGTCACCATTCCACCATCCTTCAGTTTCACCCATCCCCTCCAAACCCTCTGTCCCTCAATTAAAGAAAATACAATATGGTGTCACCAAGATGGAAAGGAGGAAACTTTATTAGAAGGTTTTAGCCACCATACTATAATCCAGCCACAGACAACTGCCACATGCACATTACAAGTTACTGTGTCCTCAGTCAGGCCTCTCAGTTCCTGAATGTTATGAACCATGCTTGATCTCCCCAAACTTCTGCACAAGAGCACCAGAACATAATTGTTCCTTCTACAGATGTTTTTACTTGAATTAACTGTAAGTAGTACAAGTATGAGGGAATGTTCTGTTCTCAGAGTTTCCATGTGGGTGGTCACTCTAGACTCACATAAAATGCATCATAATACAAAGTTGAAAGAATTTCTTGTAAAATATCACAAAAAAGCTAGAAGAGCATTTAATTAATTATGAGTTGTTCTATCCAAGTAAAGGTAATATTAAATTATTTTATAGTAATCTTCCCTACCGACTGTGACACCAGGGCACAGCTCACCTAAACATATGGATTTAATATACAGTCCTCACCCAGTTTATCAATAGTGGTGATTAAGTCAGATGGAACAAATGAATCCAAGTCAGCATCCAGAATTCCTAGGGGATCCAACTGAGCCACATGATGCCCACGGATCTGAAGAGAAGAAAAAATGTAATTAAATAAAAGAAATCAGGTTGACAAAACTGGTCAAAGGAGAGAGTTTGGTGACATTTTTGCCTACAACACACACACCTCCTGGGATCAAAGGAAGTCAAGATAACACTAATCCCAAAAAGGAGGAGCGTGTTATGGGATATACTCACTGAGTTTTTCTATTATAAAACACTGAACCTTACTAATGTGTAGGTGTAACCAACTACATTATCTTTCTTACATCCATTTCACTTTAAAATATAAATAAATAAGCATTCCTTTTCTTATTTGTGGTCTATAAAGCTCTGGAAAAATTTAAGAAACTTTGTCCAGTTTATAGTAGTAAACTTAAAATGTTCTTTGGCTATGGTAAATGACAACGCAGAGCTATAATCATACAGTCCTAAGAAAAAGATACCAAAATGTTGGTGGAACAGATATTACCACTGAAAGACTAGCGCTGTACTGCCAGTATTAAAGAAAATCCATGTCAGATAGGAAAAGAAGTTACAAATACTGTACAAGTCCTCCCAGTTCTACTTCAAGAAGGTTTGAGCAGCCTAATTACATAAAATCAAGATGAAGCTAACAGCAGTTGAGTGCCACTTTCAAATTCAAGACAATTCTGAGTTAGGTGTTTAGGAACTGCCATTGGCAATACTTGCCAAAAGTTACTTGACTTACTGCAGTATCTCAAAGATATAGTATTTAATATGCTTCAAATAGCAAACACTATTCTCTCCATGCTGTGTAAAAATGGCTTTGTTTAGACATTGTTTATAATGTATTTCTCACTTTCACAACAACACTCAACTATTTTACACAGATATTACTTTTTATTAAAGAATTAATTAAAATTTGCTATGCTAAGGGCTAAATTGTGGCTTTAGTGCACAAGGGAATAACCAAACATTTCTCAGAGGTACAGTTCTAGTCTAAAAAGGCACTTCTAAAAAGTGACTTGTAGAGTTCTAAAGGTACATTGATTTCTATATCAGGTGGGCTCCACTTACAAGTAAAAGACTGTAAGTCCTGTAAGTAGAGCCTGGGCTCTGACAGTCAAGCCATGGTTCTTCACATCTGGATGCATTGTCACCAGCAGCAAAATTTCTTCAAGCCAAGTTAAGCCCTGTGCAATATCACTGTTTACCATGATTTAGCTGGGATGATTTAGTTGAGGATGGTCCTGCTTTGAACAGGGTGTTGGACTAGATGACCGCCTGAGGTCCCTTCCAACCCTAATTTTCTATGATTCTAGGATTACACAAATGCATGCAACTGGAATTGAGCAAACAATGCTCATGTCAGTAGAGAGCCTTCACCTCCCTCAGCTGTATTTTCTCTGCAGTATTAGCAGAAGTAGTCAAAGTACCTTATTTTAGGCAAAATCAGATATAACTCCACATACAAAGAGAGGATCTCAAAATCACAACACTGCCATTTTTACATACAACTTTACAATGAAGCCATATAACAAGAAGTGCTAATTGCCGAGGAAATTCTTTGCATGCCAGAAATAAAAATTCAGCGCTCCATTTTTCCAGCATCTGTAAGAATACATAATTTGTTCAGTATTTACAGGTATATTAATGATTATGTATGGAACAATGTCTGGAACTATGACAACTATATTGGACATAGCAATCAAAACATGCTGGATGTATTTTGTACTTTTTTCTTCTATTTCTATATCACTAATTTAGTTTACAGTATACAAAACAAGAGGCAGCTTTGGGTTCAAAGCTACAGATCTAGTCAGGGATGGCCTGGTTGGGGAGTGAGGAAGGGAGGGCAAGAAACAGAACTCTCTTCACTAACAGGGAGCCAGATAATAATAAACCATGTTCCAATTCCAGAACCGTCATTAGTGGCCATGATGAATGAAGCCAAAAGGAAGAAAAATTGATCCTTGTGTGACAGCCTGCACCCTTCAAGCATTGCAAGGAAAAAGAACAAAAAGCTATTTCATTTAAAACTTAACATGACAAGTCAAATGGCAAGAGCCTGGAAGTGGACATGCAAGCCCCACAATTTGCAAGCAAAGTTGCATTTTCTTATCAAAGATTCAGTGGAAGACTAGACATATTGTAGACATTCGGCCTTAATACCAAGGTTTCAAGATAGTTTTTTTAGTAAGACCATCCTAAAACTGTAAAGTTTCACCTTGTTCTGCAACAGGTACCCCACTTGGCATAGCTAGTATCCATTTATATATGGATATAAATCTATACAAAAATTTGTATTAGTATATTTATACATGCTCTCCAGGACAGTAGGATTTTTAAATTCCTGGTCTGTATCCTGTATATAGAGATTCATGGAAATGACATGCACCAGTTT
Source organism: Gavialis gangeticus (assembly GCF_001723915.1). Lineage (NCBI taxonomy): Eukaryota > Metazoa > Chordata > Crocodylia > Gavialidae > Gavialis > Gavialis gangeticus. The sequence goes on along the minus strand of NW_017728994.1, from coordinate 7,224,363 downwards.
CTAGAAGCAGCTTCATTGTCCATCTGACCAAAAGAATGGCAAAGAAGTTCAGCATAAATAGATTCGGAAACTTGAGAAACTGACAAGAGGCAACTAACATTCTGAACAGGATATGATGCTGCCAGATCAATGACTTAGTTCATTAAATAAGTGAAGATTTAACTTAAACAGGTCTTCCTCAACAAGGAGCTCTGACTATGCAGAAGGTTCATAAGTCTGCTAGTGGCTTGGAGTTAGCATATTGGGGTCTCCTAACTTAGAAAGTGGCCACTTCTATTTTAAGTCCCAGCAATCTCAGGCTCAGTGTCTACTATAAACAAAAATGACCAAAAAGGCCCTTTAAATGAACATCTAATTGTGCATTAGTCTGGCAGCATTTTAGTAAAAAAATGTAAAAGAAGGGAAAAGTAAAAACTGTCAGAAAAAGATGCACAGGGTAGAAAAATCAGGGGGAAGGACTGCCAACTTGAAAACATACAAAAGTAGGGATGGAAGGGACCTCACAAGGTCATCCAGTCGAGCTCCTGCTCAAGGCAGGAACATCCCAGACTAAACCAACTCGGCCAAGTGTCTATATAACCCGTTCTTGAAAACTTCCAAGGATGGAGATTCCACTGTTTTTCTTGGTAGCCTGTTTCAATGCTTGAACACCCTCATAGTCTGAAAGTTCCTCCTAATCTCCAACCTAAATTTCCCCAGCTGTAGTTTGACGCCATTGCTCCTAATCCAGGCCCCTACAGCCACAGAGAAAAGCCCATCTGCACTCTCTATAATCACCCTTCAGCTACTTAAAGACAGTTATCAAGTCATGCATCTCTCTTCTCCCCTGCAGGCTAAATAACTCTAGTTCTTTCAGCTTCTCTGCATAAGTCTCGCCCCCCAGGCACTCAATCAGTTCTGTTCCACTGCACTGGACTCTTTCCAATCTATCCACATCCTTCTTTATGTGTGGGGCCCAAAGCTGGACACAGAAGTTCAGGTGAGGCCTCACCAGTGCTGAATAGAGCAGAAAAATCACTTCCTTTGATTTACAATCAATATTCCTGTTGATACAACCCGGTATGCTGTTGACTTTTTTGGCAACAAGAGCACACTGTTGGCTCATATTCAGCTAATGGTCTACTGTAACCTTTATGTTTTCTCCCCAGTACTGCAGCCTAAACCAATCTGCATCTGTGCATGAAATTATTCTATTCCAAGTGTAAGACTTTGCACTTGTCCCTGTTGAATCTCATCTGATTGATTGTGGACCACTTCTCCAGTCCATCCATTTCATTCTGGATCTTATCCCTTCCCTCCAGAGTGTCTGCTGCTCCACCCAACTTGGTGCCATCTGCAAATTTGATACGTATGTACTCAATCCCACTGTCCAAATCATTACATTAAGATATTAAAAAATTCCTGACTGAGAAGAACCCCACTTGAAACCTCCTCCCAACTAGACATTGAGCCATTTATGACTACACATTGAAAGCAAGTGCCCTACCAGTTATGTTTCCACATTACAGTACTTGGTCTAGTCTGTGTTTTCTTAGCTTGTTAATGAGAATGTAATGGGAGACTGTCAGAAGCTTTGCTAAATCAAGCTTTGCCAAATAAGCTGCTTGCTCCCCCATCCATAGAGCATGTTACCTTATCACAGAAAGAATTCAGGTTGATCAGGCATAACTTGCTCTTGGTGAATCTATGCCGACTCTGTCTGAACAACTTGTTCTCCCCTAGGTGTTTCACAACTGACTCCTTGAGGACTTGCTGCATGATCTTTCCAGGGAACAGTCAGGCTGCTAGCTCTGTAATTCTTCAGATCCTCATTTTCCTTTTCCAAGCACCTGGGACCTCATCTGACCACTGCAAATTCTCGAAGAGTATAACCAATGGCTTTGAAACTAGCTCAGCCAATTTCTTCAGTACTTTATGGTGTATTCCATACAGCCCTGCCAACTTGAAATCATCTAGCTTCTCTAAGTAATCACTAACCTATTATTCTACTACTCTAGGCTATTTGTCTCTCCCTTATCTTTGCTGCCAACTAAACTTATCATCCAGTATCTGCCCCATTGTGAAGGCTGAAGTAAAAGAGATATTAAACACTTCAGTCTTCTCACCATCATCTGTAACCAGACTGCCTTCTGCATTCCATAAGGGATGTACAGTTTCACTGGTCTTCTTCTTGACATACCAGTACCTATAAAGTCCCTTTTTATGTCCTTGCCAGCAGCATCTCAAATTGTGTCTTGGCTTTTTGTTATATACTACCCTCGTAATGTGACTGAGTTTCTACATCTTGCAGGATTCATTTTTAGTTCATCTCATTGAAGAGATTCCTGCCTAGCCTGGCTGGCATCTTGTTGCACTTCCCATTCTTCAGTCACATCAGCATAGCTTACTCTTGTACTCTTAAGAGGACCTCCTTAAAAGTACAGCCAACTCTTCTAGACTCCTTGTCCCTTTAGACTTGCTTCTCACGGGATCCAGCCCACCACTTCCTGGAGTTTGTTAAAATCTGCTTTTCTGAAGTCAAAGGCCTTTATTCTGCTGCTCTCCTTCCTTCCTCCCCTTAGGATCTTGAACCCTATCATTTCATGATCAGTCATCTAAATTACCTTCCACCTTCATATTCTCAACCAATTCCTCCATGTTTGTGAACAGGAAGTTAAGAGCTTTCCCTCCTTGTTTGCTTCTCTACCATCTAAATCAGAAAGTTATCCCACACATACTCAAAGAATTACTTGGGCTGCTTGTGTACTTCTTTGTTTCCCTCCAAAGAGATATCCTGATAATTAAAGACCCATATGAGAACCAAGTCCTGTGATCTGCAAGCTTCTGTAAGTTATTTAAAGAAGGCACCATCCACCTTTCTCCTGATTTGGAGGCTGGAGTGTATATATGTGCAACACCTCTTCCTTCCTATCCTTCCTGAACAAGCTATAACCATTCAGGATTATACTCTAGTCATGTGAACTATCCAATCACACTCTGTAATCCTAATTACAGCAGAATTTTGCAATTTGTACTAGGAGCTCCAATTCTTCCCATTTTTACCCCCGTGCTTCTTACATTGGTATATAAACATATTTTATGGGCACTTACACACATGCAGGGAGGCTGCTCCAATGTGCTGTAAATCTAGAGTGTCAGAGCTGGCTCAATTAATTGAGTCTGCTGGAGCATGGAAATTAATGTGCTCCAGTGGCCTCCAGCCTCATGTGTATCAGTGTCCCTGTGCTGAAAAATGGCAGCAGGGTGCTTTGAACTAAAGCTTGTTCAACAAGCTTTAGTTCAAGGTGCCCTGCTGTCATTTTTTTCAATGCAGGGATGCTAATACACATGACACTTGGGCACTTTTAATTAGAGTGGTTCGCAAATTAAATCACATCACCCCGCCTCCCAGAGCACATGTATAAACACCCTATTATGGTAAATAATCCTATTTGCATTAATGATGGTAATCAATATGTCCTGTTGGTACTGAGTGCTGAATTGAATCCATAAAGATATTTCCATTGGGTATTACTCATTTTCTGTCATTCAGTGTTTAGCCCAATCAACTGTATTAACTAAGAGGAAAGCGGAAAAAGCAAAGGAACAAAGGCAAAAGGAAACAACAATTCTCTCTGGATATCAACATTCAGTTATCTTTGCTAACTAATTTTTGTAACAGATAACTGTTCTCTAGTCTCAGAACAACTCTCATGTTCAGCGTAAGAGTAAAAGTATTGAAGTCATCAGGCTAAAAAGAAAAAAAAGAGAAAGAAATTTAATTGCTACAAGCAGACACAGAAGATGTCAAGGGAGATTTACAGTACTTATGCGCCACACTTAGATTTATCATTTGGTCAGCATTTTGCAGCTCCTGGCAAAACAGCTTCATTACTTTCTCCTCTCTTGTTTTAAAACTTGTATTTAGAGACTTGTGTAAATCATAAGACTGTCACCATTCCTAGATTGCCAACTTTTAATATTTAAAAGAGGAAAAAGTTGTTAAAAATGGTTACTAGATTCATCATGTTTGGAGGACAATAATTTAGAAAACACTGATTTTTATTCACCAATTTAATACTTCACATATCACTGCAGTGGTGAAGGCAAGCAGGAGGCCATTCTTTTTAAAGGCCATTCTTTCAATTAATGGAAAATTCCAACCCACCAATACAAGCTTCATCCACTCTAGTTTTAAAATAACTCAGATTCTCCAGTTATTTTATTCTGCATGTCTGCACACTCTCCCCTCCCTCTCCCCACCATTTTACAAACCACAGTGGTCTACTGCTCAAGGCAACTCCATCCACCATAGCTGGAGAACCACTTAAAAAGATACGGTGTGGCAAAAGACTACATGAAAACCAGTGGTTTCATGATTTTGGTTTTAATACATTTGGCAACTTTTTAAATTTTTGCTCAAGGATTTCATCAAACTATATCTTCCTCTGAGAACCCATTCCTTCCTACTGATGCATCTGTGAGGACACAAGTCAAACCTTTGAATGGAGAGAAAAAGTTACACAAAAAAAATCATTGTTGCCCTCAATTCAAATATGGTAAAACATGTAAAATACACAGATTTACAATCTATTCATTTTCCTTGCATCTTCACACTCAGAACTACATGGCTTAACATTAGGTATTGTGGAAATAGATCAGAAAATCTGCATTACCCATAGTGTGAGAGAAGTCAGGAAGTTTAGTTTTAAAATGTCAGAGCTAATACCAAACAGAGTCAGTATTACAGAAAGTTGTAGATTAGTGGTCTTTTGGTAAAGTAGGAGTCTACTGCAAAAAGCACAAAAACTGGCAAATCTAAGAAATGAAAATTCTGTATTTTTCTCTATTAGATTTAGTTATCAGGGAGAAGCTGCTTACAAACTGACAGCAGCCATTCAGTGTAGCAAGCAAAAGACTACATATGTTTAAAGGCAGCAAGGTGCCTTAGATAATCCTTTCATTGTTTGTCACAGAGGCACAGACTCTTGCCATGTGCAGATATTTCTATTCTATTGATCAAATCAGATAACACCCACTTTCAAATAAAGGGAAAGTCACTCTCTTCCAGCATTTTGCTTCCAACAGTTTTTTTTAGAAGCACAACAGCTAAACCTTTTGTTATAGTCACACTTATTTAAGAGTTTTGCTACAAATTTCAGTGCCAAGCGAAGTACATCAGGCTAGCCTGAAAGTGAAAGTGTTTTCTGAATAGACTACTGGTTAAGTGGTGCCTGTATTTATATAGTCCCTTTCACCTATCTGCCATACGATGCTACACATTTGAGTTATCAAGACTCATACTGGATCATTCTCAATACTAAGATAAGCATGATACTATGCAAACAAATGATGTTGTGGTACAAGCAAAATAGTGCAGGATCAATTTGGGGGGTGGGGTGGGGCATCTATTCCCAGTAACAAGGATTCACAATTAATACAGCTGGAATAATTACAATTTTTTTCAGTCTGGCCACTTCTCTAGAACAACTCAAAAGTATTTTTGGTTCACATAAAGCCAAGCCAAAATTTGTCAGGTTTATTTGAAAAAATGTACTTTGGGTCATATCAGAGAACACTGTTTTCTGCTTTCAGGTTCCCCTTTGTTTAAAGTTACATCTATTTTAAACAAAAAGTCTGTCTCTAAACAAAATGTATGCAAGAGAAAGGGTCTAAATGAAACATTTCAGAGTTCCAAAAAGTTTCATTTAGGCATTTTTTAAAATTTCATTCCCCCCCAAAGTTATTCAGCAAAATTCACATAAATTCACAAAAGTGTTTAGATTCCCCTAAAACTTCATTTTTAGCCAATTTGCCATTGGTCAAGTACGTTGTGTCAAGCTCTACAATCCATTCTGATTTATTTGGGAATTCCAATGTATTCCTTCCCTTTTCCCATAGAAAGAGAATTTGGTGCCAATGAAAATATAACTGGACATTGATCACTGTTTTCCTTGGTCTGAAAAAAATTCAGGTGAAAAAGTCCACTATGGAATATGATCAGAAGTTTCACTTTACTGCACACATCTACCTAAAATATATACACATATTCACTAGATTAAAGAAAAAGCTAGTTCACAATATGAAGTAACTCTGTGGCAATTCTATCATCATTCACACCCAAAAGATTCTAGCAAATGGAGCATGTGGATTTCAGAGAAGCATTACTTTATTTTCCCAACCAAAAATCAGTAAATACATGCACAGAAAAAGCTCCCAGTAGAACACTGAATACTTTATATACTTACTTGATAAGCCCTGATCAAAGACTGCACAGCTAGGTGGTCCTCAACTAGTTTTTCGGCTTTATATGCTGTCTGGTTCAGTCCATGGCTCTGAAGCAGTGATGAATGGTCTGGTAAGTACGCCTGACCAGAAGGAGCCCCAGCATTGCCATTTTGAAAAAACAAATCCCAAGACTGGATAGCGGTATAGAAAAGAAAGGAAATATCTTTGTTGGAACAAATAAAACTCACAATGGCAAAAGGAGCAGCTAGATGTGACAATGAATGACATCACACCATTGCAGAATCAAAATCAACTAGTTAATGGCCTTTGTCATATTTCAATACATACACAATTTCTGTGGCAAATTAATGGCTCCCTATGAATGTAAGTTTATTGTTCATTATAAGTTTATTGTTCTGAATGCAAGCATTTGCCATGATGGAGAGCTTTCTGTTAGAAGAAAAATACCAGTGTAAGTTCAATGTCAGGTGTGTGTTTTTCTGAATGAGTTGGTCAGTATCATTCCTATTCCTCATCATCCTGGAACATTATATTAATCTAGACTTCAGGGTGTTTGTAAACTTGTAATCTGCCATAACTACAAAAATCTAATTAAACCACAAATGTTGCTACTTAAGTCATGATACCTAGTTCCCACTGAATAACAAAGCTGGAAGTCAATCTTTGGTTTATTGACAAGCTTTAGATCTACTCAGTGGGGACCAGAGGCAGACAGTGCATCCCAAAAGTCTGACACGAAAAACTGGCCAGAGTATCCTGAATCTGTGTACTCCTAACTGCCTAAGCCAGAGTTTCAAAGTACTCCAGTTTCAAGTTACAGCTTCTCTCTTCCAGCAGCAAAAGGCTTGGGCACCAAGGGTACAGCCACTATATACCATCCTAAGAAATAAATTCCCTTCGTTTGTTCATTGAGCATTATTAAGAAGGCTCCTTTCTTACCTCAATACAGACATGCATGACTTGGTGAACATCAGCCCTCCCCCTTGTAAAATGGCAATGCTGCTGTGCTCACAGGGGTTTCATAATATTCTATATTTATGGAAGCACTTTAAGGGTTTATGACAAAAGGTGCTAAAGAAGCACCAAGTGTCATCAAATCACTTCAGTGGACAGAGCTGAAACTGGAACAATGGTTAGACTCAGTTGTTTAAGAGCCCCAAAGCTTTAGAACATACTTTGTTCTTTATTCTTATTTACAACTATTTTAAAAGCTTAGCAAAGTGCTATAGAATTGTCTCTCCCATTTAGTTAACTTTGGTGCATTCTTCCAGGGAACCTGCATAACTGAAAGTTCTGTCCCATCCACATGTGTCATCCTGAACTGGCACAGAGCACAGCAACCTGGTTATGCTGACAGCCTGCTCTCTTCCTATCACTCTACTGAAAACTTGGTTCCCCACTTCCCAGAGAACTTTTTATTCAGGAAAAAAAATTATGTATCAAGAGATTTCACATCCTTACTCTTCTTGAAACAGATATTCTGAAGCTCAGCTAAAGAAACTCTTCAGTCAGTCACTTGTACTGCACAAAACTGACAGCAAGAGAGCTAGGTTTCCACTGTTTTTAAATGGGTATCAAACAAGGGGGCACAACCTTTCAAATCGAGTGTTAGGTTCACACTTTGTTAACTGCTTAAAGTTACTCAGATGCCAGAGCTCTGAATGTCTTCCTCCCTATGTCAAACTTTAAATCTTTTATTTGCATGTCTCCACAGTGATACTTAAGGCCTTCAGAGCAGAGGAATTATTTTGGTAATTCAAAATGAAAGATCATTATTACATTAAAAAAATCCAAATATCTTATTAATTCAAATGTGTAGCTTACAGAGGAGATCTGACATGAATTCAAAGTTATATTTTCAAGTAATCCAGGCAAAATGTTAATTATGTCCAGCCCCCCAACACTCATTTTATTTTTTTTTTTAAGAGACTGAGTAGTGAGCAAGCAATATAATATAACTTCCTGTCAAATGCCAAGAGACTGTACTTTTAGATGCTATAATGCAGCATAGGCCGTCTCACAGGCAATGGAACAACACTGCCTTTGGCAGAAGTTGGCAATCTTGTTAATAAAATCTGAATAGAAGTTTTGAAGATGTACAACTATGAGGCTCTAAACAACTTCTGAAAGGCTACATTTGAAGGCATATGTGGATGGAGGGAAGGAATCTCATGCATTTCACTTCTGCTTTCAATGTTCTTGAACGTATTGATTTGTTGAACAGGTTTGACATTTAATCAGAGGGGAGGGAAAATACATCATTTGGCTAAAGAAAATTAGTTTTTCCTAGACACACATCCATCAACTTTCAGGAACTTATATGGCATCTTTCAAGATTGATACCAGAGTACAGCCTTTTGGAGTTCTTGTATCAGTGTCTATCTCTGCTAATAATGCCTGCTATGCAACTGAATGTATAAAAGACCCACTCAGTTTCACAACTCTCTCAGTAGAATGAATAGTCTCTCAGTTCTTTCTTTATTCAACAGAGATCTGACTACATTGGGCTGAGTTATACCAAGGAATAGGAGACTGTCAATGGCATAGGGACATAAACTATAAACAAGAATTATTAAAGAAAAAATGGATGTTGATCCCCAGTGGTTGATCCTCTGTTGTGAGCAAACTTCTATCTTCCCACAGAAGCAAATACATTAGATACCTATGCCTGAGCTTTTAATTTCAAAATAAGTCAAAATGTCAAAAGATATGATGACATTTCATCATCGCATATTATGCAGTACTACAAAACTAATCTGAAATAGGTTATTTACACTATAGCATCACTGGAGGAAACTTAAAGCAGTTTTGTCCTCTCAAGTAAGACAGAAACACACATCCTGAGCTAATTTTATAGCATCGCTGTTCATACAAAGCAAGCTTGTTTTTATAACACTGATTTCCAAGTATACAATATAAGGAAGGAATTAAATACTCACAGCAGAATGGCTGCATACAGGAAAACATGGTTACCATTATGTACTCAATATTCAACCATGCCGTTTTGCAATTAATCTTGTGATAGTAATAACTGAGCCTTGTCAAGCCCCTTCCCTATGATCTATGGCCCTGACATCATTCTATAAGCAGAAATAATGATGCCTTTTTCAGAGCTCATGTCACATTTTATTCCCAAAGCTGTTTTGAATGCTACTTTCAGAAGAAGACAGACAAATGCAGAAGCAGAGATGCTTCTAAAGGAAAGGATCAAGTGGAGATGAGGTGGGGAAAACAGGGGAATATAGGAGAAATTCCTTCTGTAACCTACCATCTAACCAGGTTTAATCTCTCCTTAGCTTTGCAGAAGTTTCCTTAATATCTACATATTCAGGGAAGTATTTCTAAGGTCAAAACACTAACGATGCTGGAGTCTAAACCTGAAACAAAGTCACCTTGTATGTTAAAAGAGTGAGCAACCAAATTTTTCAATCTTATGAGAAAGTAAAATACTGTTGAGACCCATGGTTTGTGGACATTTAAAAATAAAGTTTTTTAAAAAAAAGGGGAGACAGGGGAGTTTGTTTTAAAAGTTTAAACAAAAGATGCAAGTTGACAAGATACATCTGAGCAGAATAGCAGAATGTCCAAACAGAAGTGAAATAACTAGGGCTATCAATTAATCGCCATTAACACGCGCGATTAACGTATTAATTGGTTCTTGCATTAATTTTTTTTAACCAATTAACCGCACACATGATTTTGAAGCCCACACCTGGGCTCCACTCAGCCGTCACCACTGCCTCCGGACTACTACAGCAGGGTAGCGGTGGCAGCACAGAGGACCGAAGGGCAGCCCAGTCATGGACTCCGGGCTCCTGCAGCAGGAAGGTTGGGGTAGAGGCAGGGAGGTGCATGCACAGACAAACACATAAGAGCAGCAACAGCATGCATGAGGTCAGGAACACAACCAAGTGGCATGTACAGCAGTGCCCAGCAGGTAAGTCTGTGGAGGTGAAGGGGCAGGGAGAGACAGAGGGAAGGGGCGGGGGCAAATTGAGGGCCCACACAGTGAGGGAGGTAACAGGGCAGGTCATGAGACAGAACCGCAGGCAACTCAGCCACAGGGCAGGCAAGGGATGCAGCATGGCCAGTGCGCAGCTCCCGGAGCAAAGGCAGCAGGGCACAGAGGCTCAGCCTGCACCCCTGGACAACCCTCCCGTGGCTCCGTCCCATGACCTGCCCCAGCCCTGGGGCCCCATAAACCCTTCCCCCTCCCCCCACTCCTTCCCGTCCACAGACTTAGCTGCTGGGTGCTGCTCTACACCCTGCCATGCTGCGTTCCCATAGGGTTACCAGATTTCCAGTTTCAAAGTATATCATGATTGCAACAACTAATATATGGGAAATTAGATTCATATTTATTCATTTTATAAAATTCCCTAATAAAAAGTTTGGTTTAAGATCACCAACAAGAGTGGAATCAATCTATACTTAATCTTACTAGTATCATTTTGTATTAATATGTAGCTTACCTTATGAACACTTTTAGGGTTTTCAAGCCATGCATAATACATTTCTTCCACATAATTTGAATTACTTCCACTCAGGAATGGTTCTGTGGCTCTGGATGAAACATAAAGTCGGTTCTGTAGAAATACCTTTCTGGCCACATCTTGATTTTTCAAAAATTGAATGCCAGGATGTTTTAAGGTAGCTGCAAGCAACCTCAAAAGACTCATGGTTAATAGAAGATCCAAGCCTAATAAAACAAAACAAATTCAAATCAAGAGAATGGCTAATGCATTACAGATGTCTTGCAATGAAAACTGTGGTATAAAGCTAGAACTGTTTTTTAAACAGAAAAAACACAGAACAGAAAAGTCCACTGATCAGTTACAGAGTCTGCATATACAGATGTTGATAGCAGTGATGATCACACATTACCACCTATCAAACCCAGAAACACTTTAGAGTTGGGAACCAAAGATATCATTAAGGTTTCTAAAGTAGGAGTAGCCCCCTACTTTTAGATACATTTCTTTGAAACCCAGGCAACAGAGATCACATTAACCCACTCACTCTTCCTGGTACTACTGAGATCTGTTGCTGCTGTTACTCAGTTTTTGTTTTTGTTTTTTAAACAGTCAACCTTTCTACTAGCTCTCCTAGAGGGTTTCAGCCACAGAATCCTTCTGGGAAGAAAAGGGAAGACTGGTATGTCAATTTATTTTGCCATATAGGGTAGAAATAACAACATGAAACATTAAGGTGGGCTTTGACTGGGTACTAGGCTTAAGACCAGATTACAGCAGGGGTGATTTAGTTCAAGCTGTACAGTGACAGAGCTATCCTGTTGTGCACCCAAAGGCCATTTAGCTTCCAGGCTCACTTTTTAACTGGGTAAGTGCCCTGAAACTTTAAAATGTGACAAAAAGGGAAGTGCTAGATTCAGAGAAGTCTTGAGCACTAGTAACTTCTAATGTTATCACAGGACATTGAAGCATTTCTAATTGTAAGCTACAGTTTGAAACCTAGCCAAAAAAGCAACCATTATGTTAATAAAAATCAAACTCACAGCAAAAGCAATATGAAAGTAAAAACAAATCATCTGAAAAATTATAAAGAATGTATTAACCAATAAAAGTTAGAAAACTTGAAGTTAATCCTGACACATCTTCCATAAGAGTATGGAAAGTGGGTCATTTAAATTACATCAATCAGTTACCATTACAAATTCATCCACAATGGGACAGTTGGTCAAAACTGGCGTAATAACAATGTATTTGTGTACATACACATCACTGAAGGGAGCATTCACATAGATCCAAGATGCAGAACATGTACCATCAGACATAGCAAAAGAAGAGAAAATTTTATCCCAGTGCAGCCCTATTTTACTAAGCCACATTATATGGATCTCCTCTATTGAAAGTCACGAAAGTTTTGCATAACTGAGGCCATGGAAGGGACATGCAGTTGAAGAACTCTGAATCCCACTTCAAATTTGGCACACTTTAGCAATATGCATTTTCCCCAAAGTTCCCTGTGCATTTCAGAAGCAACACTGCTCTCCAGCTAGATCTCTGGAGGCTCCAGAGGATAGCCAAGCACTCACTTGCCATCCACCCAACTCTCCTTCCCTGCCCTGTAAGCACTTAAAATATGTTCCTTCTCCCCCTTTCTTCCCCAGGATCATTTCTGAAAGTGCTTCTTTACCCATGGATGCCTGCACCCTTGTTGTCTGAAGCACACCAAAGTAGGAATGAAAAGTTAATCATTTAACCAGTAAGCCCAGTGGTAACCAGTTAGCTTACCAATTATTGTTTCATGTGGGACAGGGCACAGTCTGTCAGGGAAAGGAAAAAAGGGAAGCCACACAGTATCCCAGCAGGAACTGGAAGACAGGAGGGACAAGGGGGACTAGTACCCATAGCCTATGAAGTTTTAAGAGTAAAACAAACAGTGGCCTGACTCATCAGTTAAGCAATTAGCTGCTCATTCACAGGTGCTCCTCACTTTCAAGGAAGGGCTTCATGTTGGGTTTGCTGTCTGGCTAGGCTTGTGACCACCTCCTTCCCCCCACCCCCCAATGCCACCAAAGGGCCGGGAATGCAGCTCCCAGCACCAACTGTGTTCCAGCTGCTGTGTTATCAGTTAACCATTTAACCAATATAATTAAAGGAGGCTAAATGGAGAATTTTTTTAACAATATTTACATCCAAAGGCATTTGCAGCACTTCAAACAGCATATCTGTTCAATAACCATCACAGGTGGGCAGAGGGTAGATTCAGGCTAGATATTAGGAGACTCTACTTCACTGTCAGGGCTGCTAGGATCTGGAACCAACTTCCAAGAGAAGAGGTGGTGGCTCCTACCCTGGGGGTCTTTAAAAGAAGGCTGGATGAACACCTTGCCAAGGTCGTTTGACCCCAGTACTCTTTCCTGCCATGGCAGGGGGTCGGACTTGATGATCTGCTCAGGTCCCTTCCAACCCTACCAACTATGAAACTATGACCCAAATCTGGAAGGCAACTTTGATTTTTAATCTTAGTTCTGCTCTCCTCACTTATAAAATGGTTAAGTATAGAGGTACACCAATATATCGGTGGCATATGAGATCAGTACCAATAAAAGGAAAATACATATTATTGGCTATCAGCTTTCTTTGGCCAGTGTAGCTACTACCAGTAATGCAACTGATAAATACTGCTTTCATGTGCACAGCCACACGCATACACGCAGCCAGGAATGCAGCCCGGCAGCTTGGAGAGCAGCGTGCTGCTGATAAGCTTGTAGGGAGAAAGAGACATAAGGGAGGGCAGGGGTGTGGGGAGGGGGCAGATCGAGAATCCCATGGTGAGGAAGAGAATGGGGCAGGGGCTGCCCAGCCAGGTTGGTAAATGGGACCCCGGGGCCAGGAGCAGGATGAAGCCGCAGGCAGCTTTTCCAGGCAGCATGGGGAGGCAGGCAGCTCCTCACTGCTGTGCGCACCCCCAGGGGAGGCATGGGGGGCCTGTGCCCTCCCAGATTTGTAACCCCACTGCAGTGTTGGGGTCAGAGGCTACACCCAACTCTCCCTGGAGGGGGACTGGGCTGGGGCTGGGCTCGGAGCAGACTGGAGCAGGGTGGGATGGCCGCAGCAGCAGTGCTTGGAGGGGTGGCTATGAGGGAGGGCCTATGGGAAATTTTTGGGTGGCTACAGCCCTCCAAACCTCTGCCTCTGTTTGGGGCTGCTCTGCTGCCTTTTCCTTGGGAGCCCTGCACTGGCCATGCATCCCCTGGCTGCCCTGTAGCAGGGGGTTCAAGAGGGAAAGGCAGCAGAGCAGAGTGCCCCGAGCAGGTGCAGCACTGGGGGGGAGGGGGTTGGGAAGCTATAGCCACCCCTCCCAGGACCACCATCACCCATCCCATGCATCTGATCCCACCCTACTCCTGCTCTGAGCCCAGCCCTGGCCCAGACCCCCAACCAGGAAGAGGCTGGTGCCACCCCTGGCCCTGAGCCCAGTGGGCAGCCCACCCTCCCCTCATACACAAGTCTGGGGATGCACCTGCCCCCCATGTCTCCCCCAGGGGTATGCGCAGCAGCAAGGATCCACCACCTCCACCACACCAACGCTTCTCAATATATTATCTACACAC
>NW_017728994.1:7198552-7205055 GCF_001723915.1 Gavialis gangeticus | reverse complement strand
CTCCCAGGACCACCATCACCCATCCCATGCATCTGATCCCACCCTACTCCTGCTCTGAGCCCAGCCCTGGCCCAGACCCCCAACCAGGAAGAGGCTGGTGCCACCCCTGGCCCTGAGCCCAGTGGGCAGCCCACCCTCCCCTCATACACAAGTCTGGGGATGCACCTGCCCCCCATGTCTCCCCCAGGGGTATGCGCAGCAGCAAGGATCCACCACCTCCACCACCCCACACCCTCTGGATGAGTAGCCTGTGGCTCTGCCCCACGATCCCATTCACCATCCTGGCGGGGCAACATCTACTGCAGCCCCAGCCCCACTCCCTCCCTCACTGTGGGGGCCTCGATCTGCACCCCCCTCCACAGCCTTACCAGCAGGATGCTGCTCTCCAAGCTGCCAGGCTGCTTTTCCATAAATTGGCTATTGAGTCAGTAACAGCAAATATGGCTGGTTAATAATCAACCAAGAAAATCTTTATTGGTGCACCCCTAGTTAGGTTGTAGTTCTTTCACAAGATAATGACAAAGAAAAATTACTGTTTGAATAACACTTTGGAACAATTCAATGCAAACTCACTTTAAAGTTCAGGATTGAAAGCAGCTTTCCTAGTAAACCTTCTTTTATTATTTAAATACATCTCGGAACACAACATCACTACAGTGAGCCTCTCTTAAGAGTAGAGATGGCACACTGAAACTAGCCCTGACAGCCTAAACCCAAAGGGGAAAAAAAAATCAAAATCTAATGTCTTGAATCAGAATTCAAGAAATGCATGCTGATTCACTATGGAAACCCTCAAATCAGGTCAACAAATAGGAATATTTGGCTATAAAGACAGCAAAAATGTTGACTCTGTAAAATTAGTCATCTCAGAAACAGCATCCTAGCCAAAAAGGGTTTTGCCACTTTTCAGTTACTACTTAGGTAGCAGAGCATATGTTTAAATAACAGGTGAACTAGTTACAAGATACTAGCTCTACAACACACAATACATGTGTTACAGCTGCTAAGCACAGATTGAATGCAGTGGAGCACATTCCCAACATATTTGAAAAATCACAGCTAGGTCTTTCCAATTCTTTCAGCATTCCATTTTGAGACATGGTGTTTCCTATCTAGCCATACAGCAAAGTGACTTGTCCAGTCTTACAGACTATTACATCAGATCCTGGCTTCCCAAAAGCAGCTGTCAGACTCATCTCATTTCAGAACATTAATGTAAAGATCACTTTCCTTCTTCACTTTGACTGCATCAACCCTCCACGAGGACCCTCCTTCATTATCATGACAAGCAGTGTCTATCACAGAAGTGGCCAAACTGCAGCTCACAAGCCACATGCAGCTTGCCAGCATGGTTTCATAGTTTCTAGGGTCGAAAGGGACCTTAACAGATCAGCAAGTCCGACCCCCTGCCCTGGTCAGGAACAAGTGCTGGTATCATAATATCCCAGCCAGATATCTATTCAACCTCCTCTTGAAGACCCCCAAGATAGGGGAGAGCACCACTTCCCTTGAGAGCCCATTCCAGAGCCTGGCAGGCCTAACCGTAAAGTAATGCCTCCTGATATCAAGCCTGAACCTACTCTCAATCAATTTATGGCCATTTTTCTTTGTTATCCCAGGTGGTGAAGCATGCGGGGAGCAGATCACACCTCTGCTCCAGGCCTAGAACCAGGCTCTGGCCCTGTGCTGTCACCACCCTACTATTCCAATCCCAGCCCCAGGCCTGCCCATCCATCCTGCTCCCAGTCACCACTTCCCACCCATCTGAAGCCCCATCCCATCCAGGCCAGTCTCCATGGAGACCCCAGGATCACTGAGTGGTGACAGCATGAGGCTCCCAGGTCAGAGCTGTGATTCACTCCTTTCATGGCCCTGCCTGTGGAACTGGTACCCATTGCAGGGGCATACAGTGAACAGATTGCAGCTCTGCCTCCAGCCCTATGCTGAAACCACCCAGCAATCCCGATCCCAGCCCCTGCTCCCTGGCCCCACCTGCCTGTCCCGCTCCCAGATGCCGGTCCCAGCCTGCCTGCTATGCCATCTGAGTGATACATATATAGCACTTGCTTTTTGTGAACTCAAGTTCACTTTATCCAAATTGTTAGGTGTCACTGTGGAAGACAAACCAAGTCTAGTGTAGTTGTCCACAGAAGTCTAGTGAAATCCAGCTTAGTCTAGACAAAAAGCAATTGTAAAAAAAATAGGACAGAAACTTCAAAACATGTGTTATGAAGTTCCACTGCATAAGCCCTCCTTACCCAACCCAAAAGTCCCCTTCAGTTCAAAGTTAGAGTGTAAACTGGATCTAGCCAAGCAAAGCAGCAGCTTATTGGCACTTCCAATGTAATGGAAGAACCAGGCCCCTGGTCTTCACT
Source organism: Gavialis gangeticus (assembly GCF_001723915.1). NCBI lineage: Eukaryota > Metazoa > Chordata > Crocodylia > Gavialidae > Gavialis > Gavialis gangeticus. Next base: position 7,202,680 of record NW_017728994.1, on the reverse strand, counting down.
TTTAAGGCACTCTGAAAAAACAGGAAGAGAGCAGAACAGGAAGAATGCCACTTTTGACACACGAAACCCAAGTGCCAGGTAACTATAAGCTAGTTACCTTGATGCCAACTCAGGGAAAGTACCAGAAAGCTCATAGTGGATTTCATTAGTAAAGAATTATTGGACAGAAATATAATTCATGTCCGTTAGCATAACTTTATGGAAAACAGGTCCTGGCACAACTTTATTCTTTGACAAGTTTTAGTGGATAAAAAAGCTGCATAGATGGCCTCGGACTATTCGCTATTTTCATCAGTGACTGGACAATATAAAATCAATGCAGTTGAGGGCTCCAAGTGGTACAAAGATTTTCTGAACAGTAAAAAAAAATTAAAACAGAGCAGTCACACATAGCAGACGATCACTTGGTACACTGAGACCTGTTAAACTAAGTAAATAATACTACCAAATGCAAAAAACTTGTGGCTCTCCCAATTTTCCCAGCTCAGGCACCAGGCTGCTGAGGCAGGAGCTGCAGCTGTGCCACATACCCCAGGGCATGCTCCCCACAGGGAAAACCATACTAGCTTGACACTGTGGCACTGGGGGGGTGGGGGTGTGAAGAGGGGGTCACCTCCACTCCAGGTTGCTTAGCACCCTCTTCTACACATTTCCCCCCCACCCCCGCTCTTCAGCTCTTGAATTTCCATGGAGAATTGGATGTGGCTCCCAGGGTGAGTAACTCTGGCCACCCCTGGTCTATCATCTCTTATTCACTGTTAAGATGCAAATTCCTGCCTCTATCTGCCTCACAGTGCCGGCCTCCACTGTCCACTTAAGTTTTCAAACCAACACCTATGTGCTTTCTCTCATTCTGTCCCTAAAGCTTGGAAGGCATCCCCCCACAACAAAGCTAAGGGCATGGACGTACAAACTATCTACAACAGCGGAAAAGGGAGAAAGCTAGACCACAGTAAACTTGCACCTTCTTCCTTGAGAGCTAAGTTATCACAAGATAGTTGGGCACACAGGTATTTACGGAACAGTAGCTGACACAAGGTAAAGCTTTAGCTTCTTCTACCCTGCAACAGTGTTCCTACGTCCATAGGACATCAAACCCTCCTTGCCAGCATAAAGGCCACTGGTGTGCCAAGACCACTGCCTATCATGCTGAGCAGTATTTGTCTCCACTTCCTCAATCTCCTGTGTTCATCTGCTTTCTCCTGCCTATTGTGCAAATTGCAAGATATTTGGGCAGAGACCATCTTTCTGTTCTGTATTCATATACTATCTAGTCATTACTACAATACAAGTAATCACCACCAAGTACAGTACTTTGGAAACAGCCTATTACGTCATACAGAAATCCAGAATAATACCAGGCAATGCTGAGCATACTCAATAGTTTTTCTAGTCCTGGTATTTTTCTCTGGATAAAGTATTTCTTTTAAATGTAATGGTGTTAACAACAATGGAAATGCTACAGCATAACACGATACCAGGGTGCTATCACAAAAGGACAAAAGATGTCATAATGGTACTTAGGACCAGCAAGCTGAAGTGGGATAAATAACTGCACAACACATTTTTGCTCAATAGCAATAAATAGCTTCTTAAACACATGCTCCAAAGGCAGCCTTTTTAACCTCACTGGAGACAAAAGCATCCAAAATACAAAGAAAGTTCATTCCTAAAGTGTAACTGACTACTTAACAACATTTATGCCTGTGCTCTACCATTGCTACAATAAAGAACAGGAGGAGAAGAGAGAGAGAGAGAGAGAGAAAGGGCTACCCGGACAGTACCCCCTCCCCCATAAAATTAACATACTTTCTCTTTTACAGTTAGCTTCCCTGCTACATGAGAGTCTCTTACAGTAAAAAAAAAAAAAAGAGCAATGGTATTTAAATTAATCACAAATGTGGTAAGCAACATCCTAGGTCATAGGGAAATCCGGAAACTCACATTTTTCCTTAAAAAGACAAGATTTCCAATTTCACCAGAAAACAGAAACAAGGAGCCTATAAGTGAAACCAAGCCATTTTCTTCTAGTTCCATTTAAAATTTTAATATGGGGTCAGTGCCCCAGATTAAGAAGTAATCCAATTACTAAACACAATCTAGAAAGGTGAAAAACAGATTATTTCACTCCTATAAGTGTACAAAGATTATTACTGTGGCAAATTGGTACCAGATATGTTATCCCTGCCTCATAAAAAAGTAATGCCTCAATTTATGCAGGCATGAAACAAATAGACAAAGCCATTGCTGGCATAACTGTTTGGATTTATGCAAAGGACTAATTTTGCTCAGTAATCTAACTTCTTCCTGATTCTTCCTTTGTACTTGCAGCCCTTCAGCAGAGATGTCAGCCATCAGCATCAAAACTAGACAAATTAGAGACTACTGGCTTGATTACAAAGCACTCCAACCTACTCAGCCCTGAACCTGCCATTCAAAACCAGCACAAAGGGCAGACAGACAGAATCAAGAAGGAGTTAGGATTGTTTCAATTCACACCATCTCCCAAATCAGCTCTCAAATGGCAAAGGGTGCACTGAGATAGGAGCACCGAAACAAAAGTAAAGAATTAAAATCTATGAGATAGAAAAATGAGGAAGAATGACCTGAAAGGAAGGGTAATTTTGCATTCACTAAACAGTATATTACAACAGCATTAAAATGATGGAGGAAAACTGAAAGCTCTAGGTGATTTACATGGCCAAATGCAAGAGGTGCGCAGGTCATTGTTAACCAACTGGGAAACTGTGAGAACCAGCCAGAGGTACTGCAGCACTGCCACCACAGGGTGAAATTCCCTATGCATCTCTTTTTACAAGGCATGTGGAGCCAAACTGGGAAGAAGCTGCAGCAGAAAGGTGTGCCTGCCTGGATTAAGCGGGGTAGCTCTACCTGGGGGAGCAGCATTTACATTCAAGTTGCTGCTGCCACCAGGCATAAGCATCCCACATGCCTCCATTTTCAGAAGGCAATGTTCTTTGAGGCGATGTCCTATGTTTTATTAGACTAAGTAAGCAGTTGGAAAAAAGTTCTTGGCAAGCTTTCAGGCACAGTCACCCTTTTCCATTTTCAGGAGGCATATCAGAACCAAATTGGGAAGAGCTGCAGCAAAAATGGCACGTTTGCAGGCATGGCATAATGCAAGCAGGTGCAGCTTTCTCCAGCAGCCACTTCTCAAGTTTGGTTCTGAAAACAAGAGATGTGTAGGTGTATGGGCCATATGTTTTCATTTCCACAAGACACCATGCTGGGTAGGAACTGGAAAGGCTGCAGCAGGAGCACACACCCCTGCTACAGTTTCTTTCCATGCTGGCTCTGCAGGAGGTACACCATATTGCGGTGGGTTGAATATAATATTAATCTAATCCAGTGGTTCTCAACCTTTTTAGACCCAAGACACCTGTGGACAGACTCAAAACACCCCTCAAAAATCCCTAGTTGTGGTGTTCTCGAGTTCTTTGCAACTAAAAAACTGCTCTATTTTTCTGTAGTCAAAAAGACTGAAAAAACTAAGCTGGCATTTTCTATACAAAATTCCTGGGTTTATTGTGTGAATCCTACTTGTAAACCAAACAGTGCTAACATTGTGTGGCACCCTGTGGAACTCCTGAAAGGATATCCAGGCACCCGGGTTGAGAATCACCAACCTAATCAATTACTAACATACTAATTAATATCAATTACAACATTTATATTATAATGTGCAAGATATATTTAAAATTAGTTCTTTAAGTGGCCATACTAAATTCTGAACAGTTTTGGATGGGTGCCTTGAATCTAAAATGGTTCAGAACCACTGCCATAGTGCACAGGCCTCAACTACAGCACAGCCGGAGGCACTCAACAAGCAAATGAGCAAATTTTCAACCCATGTCTAAGAAATCATCATGGGAAACTGACCATCTTGTCATAGTCAGAGTCACTGAGGCTGGAAGGTCACCTAGTCCAACCCCCTGCCTGAGGCAGGATGATCCCTATCCAAACCACCCCACACAATCCATGATCTAAACTCTACATAAAACTACCCTCAACTCCAACACAACACAGACCTAACACCCTAACCTGCCACCAGTAACACAGGGGAACCACAGCAGCCAATGTACTACTTCTATAAAATGCTGTCAATAT
>NW_017728994.1:7192380-7193552 GCF_001723915.1 Gavialis gangeticus | reverse complement strand
AAACCACCCCACACAATCCATGATCTAAACTCTACATAAAACTACCCTCAACTCCAACACAACACAGACCTAACACCCTAACCTGCCACCAGTAACACAGGGGAACCACAGCAGCCAATGTACTACTTCTATAAAATGCTGTCAATATATGCTCAAGCGATTGTAGAAAGAGGGCCATGCCCCCCACTACAGAGCAAGGCAAAAGCCCTGCAGCTCATACTAATATGACCGTGGGGTAAAATTCTTTCCTGACCCCATGCATGGTGTTGGTCTGGCTCTGAGTGAAGGGGAAAGACCCTCTAGGCAGGAAACCCTGGCTCTGGCATCAGTACAAGGACTGGCACTTGCCTGCGCCAGATGTAGCCAACACCCAATGCCTGTGGGAAGGCTTTAAGGTTGTGAGCTACCACAACCCCATATTCAGTCTTTCTTCTAGAAGTCCTGGTTTTCCATCCAGATGCCACAGCCTGGGACACAACCCACACTTGTTTTTAGAAAGAAGGAAGGAAGGAAGGAAAGAAGGAAAGAAAATTTCCAAAGCTCGGGGCTGCCCTGCAGACTGAGCCTCGTCTTCAGCTGCTTCCCCGGGGCTGCACCGGGGCAGATAGCAGCTGGGAGACCTCCCCAGGAAAGGCCGCTTGATTAATGGAGCATGGGGAGAGGGACAGGCCGGTTAACGCCTCCGCGGTGAAGAGCCGGAGCCATTAAGTCAAAAGACTCCCTCGGACGCTGCGAGCCCCGCTCCAGCCCGGGAGCACCAGCTGCCACCGAACTGTAAGGGAGGAGGAGGGCCGCCGGCACCCCGCGGCCTGGGGCAGAGCACGACTGGCCGGGCTCGGCGACCGCGGAGCAGGACGGACACAAGCCAAGCCAAGCCGAGCCGAGCCGGCTGAAGACATTCTCCCGCCCCCCGCCGTGAGGGCGGCAGCCCCTAAGCAGCATCAGCGCTCTCCTCCACGCCAGGCCCCAGCCCGCCCCGACGCGCCGCCAACGGCCGCCCCACCTCACCCTGCACCGAGCCCCGCGGACGCGGCAGGCAGAGCGGAGTGCGAGAAAGGGGCCGGGCCTGGGTACCTCGGTCACGTGGCGCAGCAGCCGCGCGAGGCCCTGGGAGGTCGCGCGGGACCGGGGCCAGGACGGGATGCCTTGGCGCACGGCGGGCGCTGTCCGCG
>NW_017728994.1:7189744-7192342 GCF_001723915.1 Gavialis gangeticus | reverse complement strand
TGCGCCACGGGCCCGCGGGCCGCCTGCGCCCCCAACCGCGGGGACCGCCCCTCCTCCCTGCCCGTGCTTCCAGGGTCGGTCCCACTGCTGGCCCCAGCAGCCCAAAGCCCTTCCCGGAGGCCAGGCAGGCACCCGCGCACCGCTGCCAAGCCCAGCTGCGGGGGCGCCATGGTTCAGCCTGCTAGTCTGGACTGGCCCTGCTTCCTGTGCCCGAGCCATAGTTCAGGAGCCCGACAAGCCCCCGCCACAAAGACAGCCCGAAACCTTGCCCGTGGTTGGTGGCATCGGCAGGTTGCCTTCCCCTAGGTTGGTGGCATCGGCAGGCCCAGGCGAGAGACCCCAAACAGCCATTCCACAAGAACCATCTTGGCGCACCCCCAGACCTCGTCCCGCAGCGCCCGACCCTACCCGCTCTGCGCCTGCCCCTGCCGCTGGCAGCCCCAACACAGTACAACAAAGAAAGGAAAGGAGGAGGAAAGAGAGAGAAAACCCTCCTAGACCGTGACCAAATTACAAGATCCATTTTAATAAATGTATATAAACAGGCGCTCGTTAGCCTCATGCTATGTGTATAAGCTAGCATGGCATCAGGATTTCAATTTTCCTTTTGGCAGTCTTCATTTTCTGGTGAGCGCAGCCTTCTGCCTTCAGTTTCTTTAAGCTTTAGGTACGTGCCTTGATTATGTATAAAATTAAGCATTATTTCTGTTGTCCTAAATCAAACTACAGCATAACATACAACCAAGATCAGTCATCTACACAGTCTACCAAAATTGCTACTTCAGTTAATGATTGCCACCACAGCATAAAATGTCAATATGTTTCATAATTTTCTAGGAACAGAAGAAGAAAGGAATAATGGAAAAATTGTACTTGAACTAGAAAGGGAGGAGGAGAGTGAGGGAGCCATAGTTTATTACAGGCAAAGAGTAAGTAACAAAAATGACTTAAATCAGAATCAACTTGGCTACAGGACTAAGCAAAATCTTAGATGGGAAGGAACACTGGCAGGTCTCAAGTATTTGTATAATAATGCACCTTAGATTCAAATCTAAGGTTTGAATCTATGATAACCCATGGTTATCTTACTGATTGATAGTCACTCTAATTTAGCTAAGTATTTTATTATATTTTATTATAAGAATATGTTGTTATAAGGATCATATTTTTTCTAAGAAAAAATTATCATGATCATCTTACCTGTTTTTCTACCAAGAATCTGAGTAGCCTTCCAGCAACTGTCAAATTTTACTTAGTTGATATTGCCTAACTTGCTGTTATAAAATGATCTTTACATTTGGGGATATTGCCCAGATGAAGTGTACTCAGAGCAGCACATGAAGAATTGTACTCTAGGATGTTCTGTCTCACAGCCAGGAAGGAGGAGAACCCTGTAAATGGGGTAGGAAATATCATTGCAAAACAAAGATTCAGCTGAAGACAGTTGTGTGCTAATCTAACCTACTGGCCAACAGAGAAACATTTTTGGTGCCATAGTTACTAAGGTTTAATCTTATTGCAAGGAGACACAAACCATCTTCACAGCCAATCATGTCAAACTAACTGATTATAAACTCAGTTAGAAATTGTAGTGAGGTCAAGATCTTGCAGAACTCTCAGTTACTTCAGAAAGAAACATATATGCATAATAGCTGCTTGGATTCCATGGTGGTGAATCTATTACGTAGGCACAGATAGATACTAAGAGGATGAATATATTTAAGGGACAGAGCCACAAAAGCAATTAAGCACCAAATGAGTGATCCACAAGCAGGCCTTCACATGTAATTGTTTCACTTTGCTTAAGTTTCCCACATCTTTAGGTACAAGGTGTAATTACTGGCTTCCCTGTCACTTTTACATACCTCTCCTTGTAGGCATTAATGTCTTTCATTGCCTACCCCTATTCCCTCTAGAAGGTTTCCTTGCTGTCACTTCTTTTCCTTTGTCTTTTTATCTTGTTTCATGAGTCCACCAAACTGGTCCTCTGGGTGTCTGTGTTAATACTGACCCCTGGTTCTCTGAGAACTCCTGTAAACTATTTTGACTCTCAAAATCTGTTCTCCTTACAGCCTTATTCATTCACTTATCTATCTCCCTTTGGTTTCTGGGAGATAAAATAGTCTACATAAAACTTCCAGTAGCTTAAATGAAGGCACCAGGTGCACAATGAAACCACACCAAATTCCAGGTGTCAAAAGATAGGTAGCCATATTCAAAAGTGGTCTAATTTTAAGTACTCACCCACAATTTCAACCCCATACAGAGGTAAATGATGTTACAGCCTAAATTATTTTTGCCCAGTAACATTAAAGAAAATCAGCAGCATATTACAGCTAACACAGTCATTTTTAGCAAGTAATGTAAATGACCTGATGGGTAGGATGGAAGAGGAATATTTTCACCCCAAGTGTTTTATTTGTCTTAAGGCCTATAAGTCCTCTGTGTGTGTATATATATAATAGTACTGCATATATAATTGAGAAATCTAGATGTAGATATATAGCTATATAGCACATATATATATATCTGTATAGCACATACAATATATAACAACAGAAATATATGTGTTAAAATATATAATGTATGAATATATAA
>NW_017728994.1:7182163-7184744 GCF_001723915.1 Gavialis gangeticus | reverse complement strand
TGTAGATATATAGCTATATAGCACATATATATATATCTGTATAGCACATACAATATATAACAACAGAAATATATGTGTTAAAATATATAATGTATGAATATATAATTACGTGTGTGTGTGTGTGTGTGTGTGTGTGTGTGTGTGTGTGTGTGTGTGTGTTTGTATAAACAGGGAATAATTGATTTTAAGACAAAGGCATATACATATTCTAGTTTTAACTTGACATGTTTCCTGAGGAATACATATCCCTTTCTTTTCTTCTTATGATCCGGTTCAGTCCTATGTTTGAACCAAATTAGCCCTAAATTCTTCATAGCTGGAATTTTTGCAACAGATCACAGCAGTTAAGTGGTTTTTTGATAACAGACTCAAAATGTATGGTGCACAGTTCTTCTGAACATCCTGCATAGGAAACAAGTTACTATAATTCCTCATGACTATCCTTATTTGCTCTCTTATACATCAGTTCTGCTTGCCAGATCTCCAAGTATTTGCCTTACTGTTGCTTTTCCAATAGTTAATTGCTTCACACAAGTCTCTATTTAACACAGCATGATTTCTCAGTATGTTTGAGTCTTCAAAGAGTAGTCTCTTTGGGGGTGGTCTGGGTACAGATTCTTTGTGGAAGGACAAGCTCATTAATAACTTCCTCCCTTAAAATGGATACATTTTTGAGACATTTCATTGCATTAATATTTTTAATTCTACTATGAATAATTTAACAGGGATTTCCTAGAGTCCAGCATAGAAACTCCATTTTAATTCTTTTTTCTCCCAATTTGTTTACTGAATGTCATTGTATCAAAAATATAACCTAAACTTGAATATAGAAAGTAGTGTCATTGTTCACATGTAAAGCAAGACACATCTTCTGATAGAAATTTCAAAGTATGTTACAGCAGTAATAAGAGAAAATTTGTAAATTCCTCAAATAGCCATAACAAAGTAAGCTGGCTCAGATATGTACACTTTGAATTATCTGAACCCTCTAGAAAAAGACAGGTTCCAATGCTAGTGAAACTGATTCAGATCTTGATTGTTCACAGGTAGTTTATTTGAATTTCAGAACATCTACTCTGGATGGATATTTAAAATAAGAACCAAAGACCTTTTTGGTCAGATATTAAAGATCCTGTGGCACTCCCCTCCTATGAACTGGGAGTTGTATCAGTTCCCTAGGCCCAACTTTTCTCCTCCTTGTCTGCCACCCACCCAGACAACTTGCAGTTGGAAGTTCAAGTTGTCTGGAAAAACTGAAAGAGAGAACCCACGCTTGCTATTGTTTCTTGCCACATAGACCTTAACAAACATGGAAGTCTGGACATTCACACACCCACATAGGTGCCTCAAATCCGCATGCAGTCCCACATTCCTCAGCCATAGGATGCTAACTGCCAACTCTCATCTAAGCCCAAGCAAATCCTAAACTGTAAAAGCTGAGATTTCTCTTATATCACAGAAACCATCACAGTCTGTTGCTGCAACATCCAACACTATTCAAAGGGAAAAGTCCTGGATTGTTAGAATCAGGTTTATGTCAATTAGGATAGGAACATAATTGAATATATATTTGTCACCCTGGAGTTCACACCATTCTTTTAGAAGGAACCAAATTACATTTGGCAGTAACCAGCAGGTACTTTTTGAGACCAGGCAATTTCAAACTATTCTCATTCATAACTTTTCTGGTTTTGCTGTTTTTATTTTAATAGACATACCTATATTTAAGTAATAATTTGTTTCCTGATAGGGCTGAAGTAGTTCTATATCCAATTTGTATGGGACCAGGCTAGCAATGTTCTGTTTCTTATTCATCTTACTATAGTCTGTAAAATTATGTGTACCAACTATCAGAACAACCTATGTTTTAATTAACAGAATCTACTCTTTCAAATGGATGCTTTAAGTAGTATGCCCCTACTGTGTTTCCAGTGTATAGGCAACATATCCTCTTCTAAACTACAGTAAATGTGAATGTTCTTAAAGTGAAGTCATTTTTAAGAGCCAGTCATTTGAAATACACGGTTGAGTTCAGCAAGCATTTCTCACTACAGTAATGTCAGTGTAGGAAATCATGATGCCATTCATGTCAACACAAAACTCCCTTTGATTTCAATAAACCAAGAATTTTGCCAAAATTCTTTGGTTTGCTTTGGCTTTCTAAGTTTCATGATTTATCATGTTTCTCCCAGCCAGGACACAAAAGCAGAATATTCTTTTAACTGTCTCTCTTAGCTGAGCTAATTAAAGAAATATACCTACATGGAAATGGGGCAGCAGAAATAAGTCCAGATACTTTACTACTTTCTGTGTGGTATTCAGTAATGATGAGGTATCAGATCCATGCTTCTTAAGCAAGCAGTCATTATTCAACCAGTAATCAGAGTAATACATGTAGCTACATTTACACAGATGTTCAAGGTCTCTTTCTCCTGCCACCAAGCAGAAAGAAGCTTTGTAATCATTCTTTATTCTCAATTTTTAGATTATATTATTCCAGCTGAAAATATCACCATTGCAAGTACATTATATTGTTCCAAGTTTCATAGTTTCTAGGGTCGGAAGGGACCTGACAAGATCA
>NW_017728994.1:7180328-7182152 GCF_001723915.1 Gavialis gangeticus | reverse complement strand
TCTCAGCATTACCCTGGCCCCTATCTCTTACCTGTTTATACTTCCTATGCAGAGCCATGCTATATAGAAGTCCTGTGTCTGGTCATAGAGGTTGGGATACTTATAAATACACATTTGGTGGCTGAAATGTAGGTGCAAGAAACTCCTCCTGAACACACTGGTCTATTATATTGTCTCATGGATATACTGCTGTAACTGCAACTGTGCACCAGTGTATGCCACTTTTACGCTGGGGTCTGTGAAAGCAGTGTAATAAAAACTATATTTTTCACAAGTGTCATACATCAAATTGTATTAGTATTAGTATCACCGTTGATTTCAGTAGAACTGGTTAACTCATGATTAAAGTTATCCACATAATTAAGTATTTTAGGGAACCAAAAAAGAAAAGCTGACATTCAGAAGACCCTAACAAAAGCATGTAAGTGTTCTTTATTTAGATTTTTTCTCTTATATTCCCCTTTACTTTAAATGATAATAAAACTTCAGTGCGTCATGACAGATTCCCAAAGATTTCCCCCTTAATTTATTTCCTTCAAAAGTTAGGGATGGACCATTTTGAGTTTTTTTTAACTTCTTGAGAATTATCTTCCTAAGTGTTTTTTTAATTTAAAAGAAAACAATCACGTACATGTAATAGTACAAAAAGTCCATTCTCCATCAGTAATGCTTCTTTGGTTTTTGAGATTTATAGCTCACTTCGGGAGGGGGTTTTGCTAATGAAGCTTTTGAAGCCCCAGTGACACTGTCTGATTGTAATTGCAGAAAGGTACCTCTCTTAGAGGCTTATTTGCACTAATCAACACCATGTTGTGCCTCAAAGCTAAAGTTTTCTCAGATGCAATGCTCCTACTGGGTTATTCTGAAATAACGAAATAGCCTTTTCGGTTTACTTTTGTTCAGGCACCATATCTATTTTAATAGAATCCTTTGAAGCCACTCTTCAAACCTATTTGACAGCAGAAACTTTATAACTTCTTTTTGACACTTTTCTCCTGCATTCACCTTGCTCCCCTCCTCGGGCTCCCCACCAGCAAACCCTTAGCAAAAGTGTTAATGTAAAATATCCAGGGTCTCAAGAAACTTTGAAAGCCTGGCAGTGCTTAGGTAGCAAATCTATTAAAATAACAGATTGACTTTGGGATCTTTTATAGCAACTTACAGAGTAACAATCAATTCTTATTTTCTTGATGGTGGCCATTTGAGAACATTGCATCGACAGTGCTGAAAGACATTTGACAGTATTGGCAGGTGATTCTTATTCACAGTTGGAATGGGTGTATGCTTCTCGTTGGGGTTTAGTGGTTGGGTTTTGCTATTATATTATTAATCAGGTTAGTATCATAGAATCATAGAATCAATGAGTCGGAAGGGACCTAGACATATCATCTAGTCCGACCCCCTGCTATGGGCAGGAAGGAGCACTGGGGGCGGCAGGGGTCATAAGACCCCAGCCAGGTGCCTATCTAGTCTCCTCTTGAAGATTTCCAGGGAAGGTGAGAGCACCACCTCTCTGGGAAGCCTATTCCAGGCTCTGGCCACCCTTACAGTGAAGTAGTTCTTCCTAATAGCTAACCTAAACTTATCCTCCCTCAGCTTGTGGCCATTGTTCCTGGTGGCTCCAAGGGGGGCCCTGCTGAACAGACTTTCCCCAAGTCCCTGCTGGTGGCCCCTGATAAAGTTGTAGGCAGCCACAAGATCCCCCCTCAGTCTCCTCTTGCGGAGACTGAAGAGATTCGGGTCCCTCAGCCTCTCCTCATAGGGCTGGCCACGGAGGCCCTCAACCATATGAGTGGCCCACCTCTGGACCCTCTCCAGGTTCTC
>NW_017728994.1:7179687-7180015 GCF_001723915.1 Gavialis gangeticus | reverse complement strand
CCTGCCGGTGTATTCACTTTACCCCACAGCTTGGTGTCATCAGTGAACTTGAACAGGGTGCACTCCACACCCTCGTCCAGGTCGCTAATGAAGATGTTGAACAGCACTGGCCCAAGCCCTGGGGGACTCCGCTGCCCACACCCTCCCAAGGTCGACATTGACCCGTCCACCACCACCTTCTGGGTTCGCCCCTGGAGACAGTTTGCCACCCATGTGACCGTGCATTTGTCAATGCCACAGTCCCTCAGCTTGCCCACCAGAATTGGGTGGGACACTGTGTCGAAGGCCTTCTGGAAGTCCAAGAAGATGACATCGACTTCCTCCTTCC
>NW_017728994.1:7172703-7178821 GCF_001723915.1 Gavialis gangeticus | reverse complement strand
TCCTTAACTAGGTCTGAACTAACAGTTGGGGGACTCGCATCCTTCCCGGGCCTTTCTACGCTATCACCCAAGAGCACCCCATTGTCAGCAAACGGGAACACGGAGGCAAAGAACTTGTTGAAGAGTTCTGCCTTCTCTCACACGTCTGTCACCAACTGCCCTGCCCTGCCTCATAGGAAAGGTTTAATGGGTTAAATTATGAGAGGTTAAATTATCAAAGGGAACATGGCAAGCTTATCATTTATTTTCACATTAATGCATTGATCAATTGCTAGGCAATACTCCATAAGACAGTTTTGAAGAAAAATTATGTTGGGGATTTAAAAAGAAAAAATGTGAACGGTTGATCTGAAGCTCTTATCAGATCAACCCTTCACTTTCTTTTCTCATCAGACATCTGTTGTTGTGCTCTCTTTTTCTTCTCCATACAAATTGTGCTGTGCTATCCAGCTCAGGCCTGAGCTGGTTACAGAAGTTCCCACATTTCAAAAAGTCTTACTCTCCTATTCTGTGCTCATTGTATCATTAAAAAGAGATGGCATGGTAATGACAGCACTGGAATACATGTCAGGAGACCTGGCCCCTTAACTGACACTGTTAGTGATTTCCTTTGTGATCTTCGCCTATCTGTAAGATCTAGCTAGTACTGCTTGGCCCACTTTTAAAAAGCTTTCAGATCCTCACGTATGGAAATCTTTATAGAACTGAGAAGCATATTCTCTCAACATACAATTATATGAAGGAGAAAGGAAGGGACTGTCAGGGGAAACTTCTGCAATCTGGCCGTTTAGAACCATACCCAAAGCAATCACTTAATTTCTAGGTAAAGACCACTTGGTATAAGGGGAGGCATTTTATGCAGAGGTGTCAGCTCTCCTGGATTTACAGTATATCTTTATCATAGTGTCAGGATGGGGTCCTGAAGGATGGCTGTGATCTCCCAAGGCCTGCTTACCATGCCAAGTTGGCCCAATGGGCACCCTCAATTCTCGCCCGCCACATCTTTGATGGTATGAATGATAGGGAGGCTGCCTCCAAGTTCTTTTGGACACAGTTGAGATAGATTCTCAGGACCCCATGGACCCTGGACCCTTGGTGGGTCCCACTCCAGGATGGATGTCACAATAGGTATTTCGGGGGCACCCCAGCCTTATGGGTTATGCATGGCTCCAACCACTCCTTTACCATGCCCCAAGCCTCACAGATGGAGCTGATGTTGTTCTGTCTGGGCCTTGTTATAATTTGAACCCCTGGGCTCTCCGAAGCCCCATCTCGCGCTGCACCCTCTCTGGCACTTGGGTTGGTGCACCCCAAATGCTGCACCCTCTCTGGCACTTGGGTCCCCACGCTGCCGTGGGTCCCCTATGAGGCCTCATCCATCCCAATAGCCTCACCCAAACCACCAGTATTATACAACAGTAAACAAAACACAAGCCCCTGGGCTGTAACATAAATTCAAGCCACCCAGCTATAACGTCATTCAAACCCTACCGGGGAATACTCCTTCCCACAACAGTATCGGGAGCTGCTCGTGCAGTCAGGCCTCTCCCCTTTGCTTACTCTGGGAAAGCTCCTTCCCCCTTGGCTGCTGACCTCAACCCTGGGGGTTTATAAATGAGCTAGGCCCTGCCCTTTCCAGTCAGCTGACTGCTGGCAGGTGTGGGCCTCTAGCTCTTCTGGATGCCCTGGTAACCAGCAGCTGGAGCTTTCACCTCACTGCCAAGCCTCTTCCCCTGGCAGTTTCAGCTCTTTAAAGAAGCAGGGCACCCTAGTGCACTGCAACACATAGTATCACTCCAGCCAGTCTACATACAGATGTTTGGAAAAGACTGAACATTCCTGACCCTGCTCAGTTGGCTGGTCAGGAGTATACCCTATTGCAGCCTTATGAAGAGGGGCTCTGGATCAGAGGTGAAAGGATTCCACACCAAGTTCTGGGAGCACGACCAGTCTGCATCTTAAATAAAATGAATCTGAGGCTGATAGTTCATTCAATGTTATAAAGCCAGCAAGTATAACTGGCTCATTCTAATATTACTGGCAGTCTCCATGCTTTAGAGGCTTAGAGCTAAACCAACAGGGAGATGAGTTATGACACTCCTTCCAGACAAAGTGAACCTTTTGGGCCAGCGCTGAGATCACTGACTAGACAGAGCTGGAGAGTCTGAGCAATGAAGAGGCCATTATGTCAGAATACTGAGATATAAAGAGAAAGAGTTTGTAACATTCTTTTAAAGAATGAAATTAACACTTTCATCAACTCATGACAAAACACCTCCTTGGGTTCTTATTGGAAAAATTCTAATTTTTTGTTCACAGGTTTATGTTTGTAAGGCAAAGTCATTGTGTACATTAAAGGCTTTCTGAAGCAAATTCCCTGGCCAAAAAGTGGCTCAGAGATTCAGGCAAGACCAGGTTTCCTGGGAGTCTATGCCTGCCTGACACTGACTCACTGCATCACCTTGGATAAGTCACTTAACTCTTGGGTGTCTCAGTATCTCTAATCTCTACAAATGGAATCATACCAAGATACCATGAAGAGGATGTCTTGAACTTTCAAAATGCTTTTAAGATAAGAACGATTAGATACCAATATGTATCTTATTCATAGAATCATAGAAAATTAGGATTGGAAGGGACCTCAGTCCAACCCTCTGCCCCAACCCTCTCCTCAAAGCAGGACCATCCCCAGCTAGATTATTCAAGCCAGGGTTTTGGTGAGTCAGGCCTTAAAAACCTCCAAGGATGGAGATTCTACTACCTCTCTAGGTAACCCATTCCAGTGCTTCACCACCCTCCTAGTGAGAGAGTTTTTCCTAATATCCACCCTAAAATGCTCTTCTGCAACTTGAGACTGTTGCTCCTTGTTCTGTCATCTGCCACCACTGAGAACAGTTCAACTCCATCCCCTCTGGAACCAACCTTTCAGGTAGTTAAAGGCTGCTATCAAATCCCCCGTCTTCTCTTCTGCAGACTAAATAATTTCCCTCAGTCTCTCTTCATAAGTCATGTGCCCCAGCCCACAAACCATTTCCATTGCCCTCTGCTGGGCTCTCTCCAACTTGTCCACATCCTTTCTATAATGGGGGGCCCAAAACTGGACACTGTACTCCAGATGTGGGATCACCAGTCCAGAATAGAAGGGAATAATCACTTTCCTCAGTCTGCTAGCAACGCTCCTACTACTAATGCAGCCCAGTATGCCATTAGTCTTCCTGGCAACATGGGCATACTGTTGATTCATATCCAGCTTATTGACCACTGTAACCCCCGGGTCCTTTTCTGCACAGCTACTGCTTAACCGGTTGGTCCCAAGCCTGTAATCATTCTTCCCCCCAACTTGGTGTCATTCATGAATTTGCTTAGGGTGCAATCCATCCCATCTTTCAGATTGTTAATTAAGTTATCAAACAAAATTGGCCCCAGGACTGACCCCTGGGGCACTCCACTTAATACCAGCTGCCAGCTGGACCTAGAGCCATTGATCACTATCTGTTGAGCCAGCTTTCTACCTACCTTACAGTCCATTCATTCATCTCATACTTCCTTAGCTTGCTTACAAGAATATTGTGGGAAACGGTACCAAAAGCCTTGCTAAAGTCCATGAATATCATGTCCACTGCTCTCCCCATATCTGTAGAGCCAGTCATCACATCATAGAAGGAAATCAGATTGGTCAGGCATGATTTTCGCTTGGTGAATCCATGCTGACTGTTCCTGATCACTTCCTTTTTGTCCAAGTGCTTAGAAATGGATATCTTGATGACCTGCTCCATGATTTTTATGGGGACTGAGGTAAGGCTGACTGGTCAGTAGTTCCCTAGATCCTCCTTCTTCCCTTTCTTAAAGCTAGGCCCTTTTCCAATAGTCTGGGATATTGCCCAATTGCCACAAGTTTTCAAAGATAATAGCCAGCAACTTGGCAGTTACATCAGCCAGCTCATTCAGCACCCTTGGCTACATCGCACTTAGCCCCATGGATTAGTACATGTCCAACTTTTCTAAATAGTCCCCAACCTGTTCTTTCACCATTGAGGGCTGCTCACCTTCTCTCCAAACTGTACTGTCTGGTGCAGTAGTCTGGGAACTGACCTTGCCTGTGAAGACAGAGGTAAAAAAGGCATTGAGCACTTCTGCTTTTTCCTCATCACCTGTCACTAGTTTGCCCTCCCCCATTCAGTAAGGGATCCACATTTTCCCTGATTTTCCTTTTGTTGCTAACATACTTGTAGAAACCCTTTTTGTTGCCTTTATTGTCCCTTACTATCTGCAACTGCAATTGCACATTGGCCTTCCTGATTTCATCCCTGCATGCCCAAGCAATATTCTTATACTACCCCTCCTCTTACATTCCTTGTCTGCTAGTTACAATTTGTAACATGCAGGAGCCTTTAACAGATGCTTAATCATTTGAAAATGCTAAGGCAAACCAGCAGTTTAGAAATGCTGTTCTATATAACCCAACCATTTATGCACATGACAGCCAATAAGGCATTGGATTAACATTAATACAGTTCAGAATCCAGAGACAGTTCATAAGATTACTTCTGAAAAAGCATAGTTTAATAATGACACTCTCACCTGGATTTTGAGAAAAGCAACCATCAATTTCTTCAGTGCATGAAGACATAGCTTTGGTGAAAAACTATGGGCTTATCAGTGGTTCAGTTTGAACAGAGCTGCCAAGCTTTTACTACAGTGCTATAGATGTCAGTTAAGACTAACTTCCTGCTAAATGGTATGTAAGCTGATGTATCAGCCTTTGAGGGGACAAGGATGCACACGTAAACTAAAGGCAACAGGGAATTAGAACAACATAGAAAGGACATTGTTCGAAACAAAAGCCCATCTCCCATTAGCAGCTATTAGAGGATCTTGCTGTCAGTCATAATAGAAAATTCCCAGGAGCTAACAGTAAGGTTTTAATGGCTTGATCTTCTGTTTCTGAAATGCACATGTGAGTGGTTGATGGAGAGATTGTGAAAGTTAACAACTCTCTTGATTTTATCTTAAGTCTCACCCTTTTTGAAGCCCCCAGATCATGAGTACATAAGAATTTTTTTCTGTTAAAAACAGTTTCTAGACCCAATGCGTGCAGACAAAATATTTAAAAAGGTGAACCCTAAAGGCTCAAAGACAAGATAGGAAGAAGTCATCCAATGTCTTATATCTTAAATGTCATCACTTTAATCTGATCTCAGGATATTCTAGGGACAAACTCATGTTTGCTTTTTTTTAATATTGGGGCTGAAAGTAGTGGGAAGTGACACATCCAGCCAATCAATGGTTCTTAACCTGCATGAAGTGGGGAATGTGAATGAAATAGGCCTTATTATTGATACTGGAGCAGGGCCCCATTGTAATGAGCCCTGTACGTGCAGTTATAAAATGATAGTTCCTACCCCAAAATGCTTAATATATGAGCATGTAGGGACAACAAGCAACAGAAAGGAGGGAAGCAGATAAAGCACCACAAAAACAAGTTATGCTTGGTAGAGAGCTGCAGTAAAAGGTGCACAGGTCATTTGTTCATTATTTGAATTGAAAATATTGACCTAATCATGAAAAAAACACTTTGTATATGCTATACAAAAAAATAGAACTCTTGGTTCAAAAATGATACCTTTTCATAGTTTCATAGTTTCATAGATTAAGGGTCAGAAGGGACCTAGTAGATCTTCTAGCCCAACCCCCCGCCAGGCGGGAGAACAACAAAAACCCCAAAAACAAGAAACGGGACTCAAATGAGTCCAGCCAGGTAGGCATCCAGCTTCTTCTTAAAGACCCCCAGGGTAGGGGCCAGCACCACTTCCCTTGGAAGTTGGTTCCAGCTCCTAGCCGCCCTAACTGTGAAGTAGTTCTTGTGGATGTCCAATCTATACCTCCTCTCCATCAACTTGTGCCCATTACTCCTTGTTATGCCAGCAGGCACCAAGGGAAACAGCGTCTCCCCCAAACCCTTCTGGTCCCCCCTAGTGAGTCTATAGACGGTCACCAGGTCCCCCCTCAGCCTTCTCTTGTGGAGGCTGAATAGGTTCAGGTCCCGCAGTCTCTCACTGTAGGGTCTGCCCTGTTGTCCCCGGATCATGCGGGTGGCCCTCCTCTGGACCCTCTCCAT
>NW_017728994.1:7169737-7172180 GCF_001723915.1 Gavialis gangeticus | reverse complement strand
CCTTCTTCATCCTCCCAATATATTTGAAAAAGGACTTTTTGTTATCCTTAATCTTGGACGCTAATCCGAGCTCTATGTCCGCCTTGGCCTTCCTAACAGCTCGCCTACAGGCCCGAGCAGAGGAGGTATACTCCTCTTTGGAGATTTCACCCCCCTTCCACCGGGTGTTCGCCGCCTTTTTGGCAAGCAGGCAGTCCCGGACACCCTTGGTGAGCCAGGGGGGCTTTCGGACACTCCTGCCCCCCTTGCTTCTTGTCGGGATGGACACCCCTTGGGCCGTGAGTATCGTTTCCTTAAGGAATGACCACTCGTCTTGGACACTGAGTTCCTCTGCCCTCAAGGACCCCAGTGCCTCTCCCACTAATCTCCTATTAGACCAACTGGAAAATGGTAAGAAAATTGTCCTTTTCTGCAAGCTTTCGGGATCAAAGTCCCTTCGTCAAGCTCTGGGAAAAGTGTAGGTGGTACAAGATGGTAAAAAGTCCCCTTAGGTAGGAAATAAGCTTCATTTTGCACAGAGGGGTCCATGAAAGTGTAAAGACATACAGTATATGCTATGAACTCTTGACTGCCACTGTCAAGTTCTTCATGCACATGCATTTCTACTCTTTTGACTCTAGGAAACATCTACACACATACACCAGTTATACAGTTTCTAAGATCCAACAATAAATTAGTACTCTAATTAGTGGACAAAGAAGGAGCTATAGTAATCTTCAATCAAGACTAATTTCACCCAGAACATCAGAAAAAGAAAGAAGAAAGCTCAGGGATGGAAAAACACAAACGGGTAGAAAAACACTTTTCATAGAACACCCTCTACCTTTCTGACCTCACAGTCCTCATGCTCAAGGGAAATTTACAAAACACCCTCAAAAGATGCATCTGGGAAAAAATAATTCTTAAGCTTTCTATGCACTAAAAAGCAGAGACTCAACACAGATATTGACTTTATTGCTCATTATAATCTACCTGATCACTAACCTCGCTGCACTCCACAGGTGATAATGATGTTCTTAAATGGTCTTCTGCTTTTCCACTTACTAGGTTATCCTTTCTACTGCACTTCTCTTGTCTGTTAGCTACATGATAAAAGGTTTTTTTTAATCATGTTTTTAATTATATATGGACTTTTACACAGGTCTTTGTTCTATTTATTATTTAGCTCAAGCCGTGTCTACTTTTTTCTCGGACCTGAGGAAAGGTACTTGGTACCTGCTTGTTTATATTCCTATATAATTCATCCAATACAAGATATCACTCAAAATCCTTGCCTACATATGCATGCACACAAAGATACTGATACTTTTATTGAGAGGCATATTGCTGACATCATTATAAAAAGCTCACCCACGTGGAGCAAAAAATTAGTCCCTGAAAAGGCATGAAATAGTTCAGACTACATAACACAGAAGAAGCGAAACAACAGCCTGATTTCTTTAAAACACTAGAAGGAAGTCAGGAGGTTGGGAAAGAAACTAGCTATAAGCTGTACAATGAAACAGAGTGGGGGCAATGAGAGAAGTGCTTAAGAAAAACAGTATCATCCCTAATTCTAAGAAAGTTCTTTGTTCAGTTTTAAAAGAGAAAAACCCCCGTCTTTCTTTCTTTACCATTTTGTGCTAATTGTGGGTTGTAAATACATCATTTGGGTCTTCCCCTGGGACAGGCTAATTTATAAAAAAAAAAAACCCTAAAAGGGGTGTATTTGAAGTGCACAATTGTATCACTTCTAAGATAACCATGCTCATTTGGTTACCTCAAGAAGTTAAGAAAAGGCAGTCTTTCTCTATGAAATTCAGGACACATGTAAAACTATCACATTGGCTGCAGCTACATTAAAAACACAACAAACTACTGCTTTTGCAACTTACTAAAAGGCTTCTTCAATACAGAATATTTGCAAATGTACCCCAAATTAGCAACATCTCTCTCTCATTTCACAGCTTAGCTTGCTAGCTGCATGGAAGAAACCAGTCTGAGCTGCTTGCTCCTCTAAACTAACAGAATTGATATTTTTTCCAGTTTGCTTTGCTAGAGAAACCTAGTATACACAAATTGCAGGGAGAATGGGATTAATAAAGAACCTGTTTCCCTACGCTGGACATTCTAAGAGGGCAGTGAACAGAGAAGATTAGTGGCTGGAGCTCTCTTCTTACTCCACAAAACACAACACAGGTATGAGAGTTGACCTGGGGATTCACTTAATTTATTACTATATGAGAGTAATAACGTTATTTTAGTTGTACCTTTCTTTAAAGATTCAAAACATCATTGTTTTACATGTGTCCTGACATCTGCTGGGAAGAGCAGTCAGCCAGGTCTGAGCGCTCATGTAGGTTCCTGGCCCAAATACAGGATCTCCATCTAACCCAGGAGGTGCACAGCCCCACTAAGGGAGACGCCTTGTTGGACCTGGTGCTGGCCACGGGTGATGACCTGG
>NW_017728994.1:7158472-7168818 GCF_001723915.1 Gavialis gangeticus | reverse complement strand
TTACAAACTAGTCAGAGGGGACCAGCAGGCATTGGGGGAGACCCTGTTCCCCCGAGCACTACCAGAAGTGACCGGGAATAACGGTCACAAGCTGGCAGAGGGTAGATTCAGACTAGACAATCAGGAGGCGCTACTTCATGGTCAGGACAGCTAGGATCTGGAACCAACTTCCAAGCGAAGTGGTGCTGGCTCCTACCCTGGCGGTCTTTAAAACAAGGCTTGACAATCACCTTGCTGGGGTCTTTTGACCCCAGTACTCTTTCCTGCCATGGCAGGGGGTCAGACTTGATGATCTGCTCAGGTCCCTTCTGACCCTACTAACTATGAAACTATTAAAAATTCACAAATTAAGCTTCCAAGCCAACCATTCCACTGGGCCAGGCAATGACTGTTATAGGTTAGTTGAAACGTGATTGAAACTCTTGGGTGGAAACCCTGCCCTTCTTAAATGAGAGCAGTCTCCAAACCAAAACACAGGCACATATCACTGGCCAGCAAAAAAGACACACCTAAGGTCACCCTGGACTTCAAATAACATGACAGAGGGGCATTCCTGAGCACTGTTTAAAATTGAGATGTTCAGGTATGAAAGACAGTGGGAAAGAAGTATCAAAAGCACCACAGAGGGAAAAAGAGAAGTGGCAGAACCACAGGCGTACTGTTGGTATAACCCCTAAAGAAATCAAAAGCAATTTTCTCTAGTGCTGGCTGAAAGAGGATTGGCGTGATAAGCAAAGATGCTACATCCAGTTTGATTTTTGCTGTGCTCAAAGAAACAGAATTTTGTTTATATTTTGTAAAAGAAAAATTGCATCGGAAAAAACCTCCCATTACCAATATCTCCTTGTAGAGATTTCCACCATTGTCAGTTCCTCAGGCAATGGTGGAAACAATTTACAAGATGCCTATATTTTTGCTTAACTACTTAGGATACTAAGTGTGAAAATATTATTATCTCTATTTTCTACATAGGGAAAGAGATGGAGACAGATTCAATCATTTACCCAAAGCATAACTATATATTGGAAGCAGACATTTATAGAGAAAGAAACCCCCAATCCTTCTTCCCTGTTCCTTTGTCTAATCTCCCTCACAAAAAAATGGAGATCTGAAATTTCCACAAGCACTCTCACATTGTGAGCTTTAAACTCCAAAGCTGAGATCTTTTAAGCAGAAAAATTGTAAGTAGATGCCTCCTTTGATCAATGAGATTATAATGCACAATTTGCAATAGACATTTTACCCTTATTGCATCAACTTTCAAGTTTTCCATTTCTGTACAACATAGAATAAAACAGTTCCTCATTCCTGACCCAGATCTGCAGTAGGTCAAGCAATTATGAATGAAAATGCTATTTTGTTTATATGAATTCTGGTTTATGACCGAGATGAAGTTAAGAAATTCTTACTCCTGACATCTTATTAATACTGTTCCTCTAAAAAATTCCTCAGGCAATGGTGGAAATAATTACTTAAAACTTCAACGGGATAATTACCTTAACATGTAGGCATTTTGAAGATAGAGTTACCACAGGATTTGAAAATACAATTTGTTGGGTTCTTGTCCTTTATAAAAAATGACATGAAACATATACAATGACCCTTATTTATTTCAATGACACTTTGGTCAAGATCAAATAAGTTGCTAGTACAGTAAGGAAACTCATGATATTATTTAATTACATAATTCAACCATTCCCAGCAATTTTCTCAACACTTAATTTTGGAAATTTAAATCTTGAAATCTGTCAGAGAACATGGAGATATTACTAAAAATTAGAACACTTAAGCTGCTTGCCATTGGTCAAACCTGGGACTTAAAAGTCAATTTTAATATCTCTCAGCAGCCAAAACATTGTGATGATTCAAAAAAATTAATTAATTCCAGCCATGGCCCAAAATTTCTGTTTAAAGTGCAGTTTTTTGTTGAAAAGTAATTATCGGTTTGCCTATGGGGCAACATTCAGGAAAAGTGTTAAAGGATTTGTCTACATTATAAGACCCATGGGCAACTGATGCCACCTTATTCAGGGGAGGCACATGCCCCACCCCAGCGACCAGTCAGCAACTGGGGGAGGGCCCCCCTGCAGCCAATCTCACTGACAGGGAAGCAGCCACAGTGCTCCCAGAAGTGGCCGCAACACTTCATCTGGCGCTCCCACTCCCCAGCTGTCACTCACAGGGGTGACACCGACAGTCCCACTTGCCTCCCTTACCTTGCCTAAGTAGGGAGCGTGGCCTGTCAAGGTGTGTGCATGCATCCCTGTGCACCCGCTACACGTCGCCACTGGCAACACCCAATCAAGTTAATCTATGTTAAAATAGATTAGTTAGCCTGTGTGAAACTTCACTTCTATTCAGAATTAAATTGGTGTAACCTTCCATGTCGCTTGCTAGTGTGCTTCACTCTTCCTGGCTTTTCAGGTGCCACCGTCTCTTTTCTGGTTGACAGCTTGTCATTGTGGATGACACCTCATAAGGTCCCCAGGGATTCTTGCCTGCCACATATTGTTGGTACTGGTTATAATTGGGAGGATATTTTTAAGTCTGCCTCCCCTGGTTCCCTCCTTCGGCGCTCTCACCTGGCCTCCCATATTGGGGCTCTGCCTCCTTGACACCCCACCTTTTGCCAGCCAAAGATGTTGGTGAATATGGGACTGAGACAAAGCTTGCCATGGTAAGAGCTTTAGCCCTTATACGTTCACAGTCTAGTTTGGACGGCATACCATCCGGCTTCAGGCCTCCCGTCAGCCTACCTTGTATTTCTATTCACCCATGATTGCCTTGCTCCCAGGTGCGCTCCCTTTTCTTTTGGTTTTGACTCACAGTATCTTATGGTTTCTCTTCTCTTTCTCTCCCCAGGCTCGCTGCTATTCCACTCCAGGTTGGCTGCGTCTGGGATCCACGGTCCCAGGTAAGTGCTCAGGCTTTGCCAAGCCAGCGTAGTCTGGGCACGTCTCCTCCTGAGGCTGCCACCACTCACCCCTCTCGGGGCTGAAGATCAATCCTGGCCACTCTGGGTCTTCTGGAGGATCCACTTCCAGTCCTCCTTGATTGTTGCCTGGTGAGATTCTTAATCCCCCCTCAGGGGGTCAGCTGGTGAACCAGCATCAGCATGCTGCCATAAAGCAGGCCCACGTTGGTACAAGTGCACATGCTGGTTCTCCCGTCTCCCTCAGCTTGGCTCTCAGAGCCTTGCAGTGTCTCATGACGTGGTCCGGACTACTCCTGGCTGTGTCATTAGTGCCCATATGGATGAGGACCAAGGGGTAGCGATCGGACGGCCGTATGAGGTCTGGGATCATCGCCATGATGTCCCAAATCCAAGCTCTGGGCAGGCAGCAAACCTCCATGCCATGGGATCCAGGCAACAGATGGGTCCCTCCATTCCTCTCAGGAGGTAGTTGCCCATGTTGAGGACCTGGCATCTCTTCCTCGAGATGTTCCAGCATCATTCAGTCTGTGCCATACGTGGAGTGGCTTTGGCTCCTCTGGAGTCATCCTCACCTGCCTCCTCTTCCAATGCTGCCAGGGCCTTGTACCTGTTCCCCAGTTGTACTGGGGGGGTGGGGGGGTGACCTTGCAGCAGCACGAATAGCCCTGGCGGTAACCGTCTGCCATACCACTGTGTTGGGTCCCTCCCAGGGTACCTCTCCACTAGATACTTGACTCTGCAGAGAATGGAAATACCTGTCAATTTCATCCTTGGCAGCCCTGATTCTCCTCAGCCTGCTGACCTCCACCTGGAGTTCCTTCACCTGCCCCTCCAGGGCCCAAAGGTGGGCACATGTGGGACAGGCGAGGGAACTCCCATTCCCCACTCCCCACCAGGCTGCAGATGCCCCACCAGGCAGCCCCCACAGATGGGGGGGAGGGTGGCTCTAACCTCCCCATGGGCTCCGTCTGGGTGGAGGCCTCAGAGGGGCCCTGGCAGGCAGCATCACTGGGGCTGGGTCCCTGGCAGCCCGCCACGTCCTTACCAGTACTGCAGAGCAAAGTGTCTTCCTCTCTCCCCTGCCAAAGCATCTGACCGGGCTCCTCCTGCTTGCCTGCCTTGCACAAACACTGGCACCAACGCTGGTGCACCCTTACAGAGGGCATGTACTCCTGCCCATGAACTGGCCTGCAAGCTGCCTGGAAACTGCTCCTGTTGACAGTCCCTTGTCACAGGCTCCCTGGTTGCCTGGGGAGTCTCCTTTTATACCCTTCTGGGCCTGTGGAATGAACCTTCTATAGTAATTGGCCAAGCCTAGGAATGACCTCATCTGTTTCTTGGTCTGAGGTGGGAGGTAGTTTTTTATTACGGCTACCTTACTCACCAAGGGTCGTATGACCTCTTGTCCAATTCTAAACCCCAGATAATTGGTTTCCCGCATCCCTAATGAACACTTTTTGGGGTTAGCAGTCATCCCTACATGACGGCATTCTTGCAGTACTGCTTTCAAATGATGCATATGTTGGAACCATGACTGCAAGTAGATGACAATATAATCAATGTATGCAGCTGCTAACATTGTGTGAGGTGCAAGTATATGGTTCATGAGGCACTGGAATGTCATGGTGGCCCCATGGAGACCAAAGGGCATCCGTGTAAATTCAAACAGTCACCATGGCATGCTGAAGGCAGTTTTCAACTTGCCCCTTGCTGCCATGGGTATCTGCCAATACCCTTTTGAAAGGTTGACTGTGGATATGTACCTGGTTGTCCTATCCTTTCTAGGACCTCCTTTACACGCGGCTTGGGGAAAGCGTCAAACCTTACTCTCTACAATAGCCCGTTATGTATCTCAAAATGTGGATCACTTATGTCAAGTGCCGGCTGTAGCTCCTGGTCTTCGACACGGGCCACCTCTTCTTGGATCCACAGGAACTCCTCATTATCCTCCTGAGCTGTCCTAAATTGGGGTCCCATTGTTCCAATCCCCAGGTTCACTAGGTCTTCCTCCTCTGAGGAGGACGTCTCTTCTTCAGCCGCCCAGCCTTTGATTTTGGGCAGCCTTTCCTTTTTAACTCCTTCCTTTGTACTTCCTTTAGCAATTTGTACAAGAGTGGCTAATCTCATCCTATGATCATTTGTCCACGCAGCTCAGGTGTGAATCCCACTCTTATTCTACCCTTCTGGTTGGCTATCTTCACACTGATATAACCCCTTTCATACTGGTCGGCCTCCCCATGGATTCAACGCATCCTTACCAGCCTGCACCACTATGGCATCATCTGGTATCAATCCAGCCCTCACTAGGGTCTGTGAGGATACTAGCCCATATCCAGGGTAGCTTGTACCATCTTGCTGGCCACCCAGGCCATCACCATGGGCCAGTCCCAGATGGCTATTTCCTCACTCTGCCCAAAGCTGCTATCCATTTCTTTGACAGCTTTGCTGGCTTCTGGCTGTTCTTTGATCCCTTGATCATCCCCAGCTGGTTTTCACCTTTCTTGTGTGTCCAGCATTCACTCCTGAGAGACATGGCCTGATCTTCCACATCTGTAGCACACTACCCCTTTTCTCAGGTAAGTGGGGGCCCCTCACCGTGGTTCTTTTTCCTTTCTAGCACTAGCTCCCACATTCTTGCATTCTCTTTCTTTAGTGGGTTCTAGTTTTGATGCTGCAAAAGCCTCAGCGACCCTTAAGGCCTGTGTTGCTGTCCTCGGGAGGTGCCATCACACCCACAGTTGGGTCTCGTCTTCCAAATTCCCCACAAACTGCTCTAACAAGATTTGATCAGCTAGAGCAGCCCTATCTACCTCTTCTGGTGGTACTCATTTATTCATGATATCCTTTTGTAGTTGTATCAGATTCTGGGGCTTTCTGTGTTCTTTCCCTTTTCAGGCTCTGAACAGTCACTGTAATGCTCTGATGTTAGCGCTAAACAGTGTAATATTGAGGCTTTCACCTTGTCAGAATTGTAGGCGTCCTCCCTAGGAAGGGCCTGATATGCCGCTTGTGCCTTCCCTACTAACAGGGACCCCAACTGGCTTGCCCACTGTAACCTGTATAGCCCCATTTGTATCACTATTCTCTTGAATTACTTGATACATGCCTCGGTGTCATCCTCCTCAGTCATCCTGTGAATTTGGAAAGAGGTCCAGTTTCACTTCATCCATTCTTGTTGTTGCAGAGCCTGTTGCTGCTGGACCTCTAGCACTTTGGTGACAGCATGTAATGTCTGGCACAACAACTCAATTTGTGGTGCTAAGTTTACCTTCATCTCTACGTCAGCCTCCAGGGCTACCCCTTTTTCATGCTTCCCAGCCAATGCACCAATTTGTAACCTCCTGTGTCGCTTGCTAGCGTGCTTCTCTCTTTCTGGCCTTTTGGGTGCCACCGTCTCTTTTCTGGTTGACAGCTTGTCATCCAGGCAGATATCTCAAAAGGTCCCCCAGGGATTTCCTGCCACATCTTGTTGGTATTGGTTATTGTTGGGAGGATGTTTTTAAGTCCTGCCTCCCCTGGTTCCCTCCTTTGGCACTCTCACCTGGCCTCCTGTATCAGGGCTCCAACTCCCCTACACACTGCCTTGCACCAATCAAACATGTTGATTTCGGGCCATGACTGAGACAAAGTCTGTTTGCCGTGGTAAGGGCTTTAGCCCTCATAGGTTCAAAGTCTTTGATCCCCTGATCATCCTCAGCTGGTTTTCACCTTTCTTGTGTTCCTAATATCCTCTTCATCCAGCTTCAGGCCTCACATCAGCCTAACTTGTATTTCTATTCTCCCCTGGTTGCCTTGCTTCTAGGTGTGCTCTCTTTTCTTTTGGTTTTGACTCCTCAGTATCTTATGGTTTCTCTTCTCTTTCTCTCCCCAGGCTTGTCGCTGTTCCACTCCAGGCCGACTGCATCCAGGATCCACTGTCCCATCCCAGGTAAGAGCTCGGGCTTTGCCAAGCCAGTGTAGTCTGGGCATGCCCCTTCCTGGGGCTGCCATCACTTGCCCCTGTTGGGGCTGGAGATCGATCCTGGCTGCTCTGGGCCTTCTGGAGGACCCACTTCCAGTCCTCCTCAGTTGTCATACGGTGGGTTCTTATTCCTCCCTCAGGGGGCTGGCCAGTGAACCGGTGTCAGCGTGCCGCCATAAAGTGAGCCCACGCCAGTGCACGCACTGATTCTCCTATGACCCACTGTGACTGCTCCAGCTTTTTTCCCTCCGGTTTCAGTGCAGCACGTTCTCCTCTGGCGGTCCCTCTCCCACCATGCTTTCAGCCCTTGGCAGTGTCCTACCAGCTCTGTGCCTATCTCTGCTCCTGCCCACCAGGTAAGTTTTTATTCATGGTGAGCAATTTTATACAATTGGTAATAATTAAATTTACATATTTCAGTTCCATATTAAAGGATTTAAACCTGAATATGTCTCCACATCTGAATATGTCTCCACTGATGGATCTACTGTAATTTAACCAATTCACTTTCAAAAGCTTTTTCATTAATTCAGATTAATTTCCCTGAGTGTTCCTATGTATATGAAGCCCATCTAAACATAACAACACAACTAACTCTTGTTCATGATTTTGTAATGTAGAGTCTGACTGGATGACTTGAGGAAAAAATATTTCCCTAGCCCTACAGAACCAACAGAGGCCAAGGGAGTGATTTGGTTTCTTTTTTAGCCAGTACATGAATAGAATTTCTTACCTACACCGCCACACATCTCAAGGCAGGGGTGGGCAAAATATGGCCCATGGGCCACATCTAACCTGCCAGGTGATTCTGTCTGGCCCACTGCAGGTCCCTTGGCCCTGCCCAGTCCAGGCATAGGGGGCACCCCAAGTCATGGCACATGCAGCTGGCCCTGCTGCTCCTGGGCACACATATGGTGCCTGGGGTGGAGCGCAGCCTGCCCTATCCCCACATGCAGCTCTTGGGCACACCACAAGCTGTAGTCCGTGGGGCCAGGTGGTGTAGTAGCAAGGTGAGGGCTACTGTGTGGCCAGACTCAGCTTCCTGGCAGCCTCCATGGTGGTGATTCACTCCCACTGTCACTCAGACTGCCACTGTCAGTGTCTCTGCTGCTGGACCAGTCCCGTTGCCTGGGCACCAAGGCCGATCCATCTGGTGCCTACTCCTGGGGGTGCCATACAGAGCACACAGGCAAGGTCTCCCTGGAGACTATCCCAGGACCCACACGGACAAGTCGTGCTTGCTTGGGTGGATGGGATGGGGCCATGGGCAGGTGGGGAGTAGTGTCCAGGAGTGGTGCGGGCAGGGCTGGGGCCAAGAACAAGATTGCGGGGCAGTGACAGTGTGGGGCCCAGGCTTGGGGTAGAGCCATGATATGTGCCCTGCACATTCCTGCAATGGGCACCAGTTCTGCCTCAGGTCCTAACCCTGCATTGTTACCACCCTATGATCCTGGCCCCAGCCCCAGCCCTGCCCACCCATCCCACTCCTGGAAGCCACTCCACACCTGTCTGTGGCCCCATCCTATCTACCCGGCCAAGCACACCCTGCCCGTAGGGGTCCTTGGCTGGTCTCCATGGAGACCCTGCCTCCCCACCCACCTGTTCTGTCTGGTGTCCATACTGGTGGGTGCAGGGCAGACAGGGCCAGATAGGATCAATTGGAATCTTCCCTACTCTTCTCCCCCACCTCCACTGCCATGCTAGGCAGTGTAACTAGCCATGATGGGGGCTGAGGCCTGGTCAGCACCCCTCTCCCAGCCCTCAACAGCTCACCAAAACTCTGTAAGTGGCCTTCCAGACCAAATAATTGGCCACCTCTGTCTTAGGGGCTATGAAGTTAGACAATATCACTGCAGGCCTAATTCAGCCTGAAGATTCATTGTCACTGGTGAAGATATTTGAACTGGAAATAACTGCATCACCAGAAAATTGCTTTCTGCCAGTTCACCAGTGCAAAGCAAAAAGCAGCTGTAACGATGCACCTGGAGAGATCCTTCTGTACACTAGAGTATCCTCTCAGAGACTAACCCAGGGCAAAAAGGGCCAAGGCTAGGGCCAGGCAGACTTCTAGCAGCTTCTGAAGTCAGGCAGGTTTAATAGTGAATTATGGCTATCTACCATCCTGAAAAATGAAAATGAGCTGGTTTGAGATAAGAACCTTATGATCTGATTCTTAAAGAGACAATGAATCTCTGGATTACTACAAACACTTGTAGAAGCTTACTAAGAGGTCATTTTGGGCATTTTGATACTAGACCACCTTATGGGAAATGACAATTTAGCAAGTAGGGCAGTAGCTGCAAAAAGAAATGGCATTCTATGCCAGCTGAATTCAGCAAAGACTGGCAATTGGCAAAACAAAAAAGTTATTCTGGAAATAAAATCTAAGTTGGCTATGGTAATGAAAGATGCGAGAAATCTAAGTGACGCGCTAGAGTACAACCATAGAAAATTCCTATAATAAAAACTAGACATATTGACGGTTTAACTCTAGCTCATAACTCTAACCTCAGCAGGAAAAAAACCCCTTTCCCCTGTTTATTATATTGTTAACAATTTCTGATAAAGGACTTCAAAAACTTATGACAAGAAATCTAAACTATGAGGATAGAAAAGAGAGGTGAAAAATGATGCATTTGGAACCTGTGGAAAAGATGCAGGTTTCCCCCTTTCCACTTCCTTCCAAGTCCTGTTGTAGGAAATGAGGGACTAATGTGTCCAGGTTCCTTCTCCCATAAAAGAGCATATAGGCTTGATTTATAGAATCATAGAAAATTAGGATTGGAAGGGACCTCAGGAGTTTATCTAATCCAACCCATGGCTTAAAAGCAGGACTGTCCTTAACTAGATCATCCCAGGCAAGGCTTTGCCTAGCCAGGTCTTAAAAACCTCCAAGGATGGAGAGTTCACAAGCTCTCTGGGTAACCTGTTCCAGTGCTTCACTACTCTCCTAGTGAGAAAGTTTTTCCTAATATCTAACCTAAACTTCCCTTGCTGCAACTTGAGACCATTGCTCCTTGTTTTGTCATCTGCCACCACTGAGAGCAGTCTAGCTCCATCCTCTTTGGAACCCCGCTTCAGGTAGTTGAAGACTGTTATTAAATCCCACCATCAATCTTCTCTTCTCCAGACTAAATTAGCTCACTTCCCTCAGCCTCTCTTCATAAGTGATAACCCCCAGCTCCCTTACCATTTTCATTGTCCTCTGCCTCTCTGCAACTTTTCTGCATCCTTTCTAGTTCTGCAGGGCTCGGTCCTCGGGCCTGCACTGTTCAATATCTTCATCAGCGACTTGGATGGGGGTGTAAAAAGCACCCTGTTCAAATTTGCAGACGACACTAAGATGTGGGGAGAAATGGGCATGCCAGAAGGGAGGAATAGGCTGCAATCGGACCTAGACAGGTTACAGGGGTGGGCGGATGAGAACAGGATGGGTTTCAACACTGACAA
>NW_017728994.1:7145442-7153472 GCF_001723915.1 Gavialis gangeticus | reverse complement strand
GGTCAGGGGGGACCAGTAGGTATTGGGGGAGTCCCTGTTCCCCTGAACACTACCAGTAGTGACAAGAAGTAACGGTCACAAGCTGGCAGGGGGTAGATTTGGGCTAGATATCAGGAGGCGTTACTTCATGGTCAGGGCAGCTAGGATCTGGAACCAACTTCCAAGCGACGTGGTGCTGGCTCCTACCCTGGGGGTCTTTTAAGAGGAGGCTAGATGAACACCTTGCCAGGGTCATTTGACCCCTGTACTCTTTCTTGCCATGGCAGGGGGTCGGACTTGATGATCTGCTCAGGTCCCTTCTGACCCTACCAACTCTGAAACTATGAATGAGTACTTGCTTTTCTCAATGCAAGATGCCAGTTTGATCACACTAAATATAAAAGGCAGGAACTAGAATACTTAGAATGTCCAAATAGTAGGTAGAATTTCTTCAGTAGCAGCTTTTTTAGTTCATTAAACTGGATGTCCTGCTGAGAGACAAATGGAAAACAAGGTAAAAGAAGTCACCATGGCAAATGCAGAGACACAATCACACTGGCAACTGCACTTTCTCCGAATACTACTGATGGGATATGCAAGATTCAGCCAGTTCTATATGTGCCAAAAGAATAATCCCAGGGATCTTTCAATACTGTTATGAAATCAAACTTCTCTTCTCCCACTCCCCCACACATACCTTGTTATACATAAAGGTCCTCAGCTGAACTTCAATTGCTGTAAAAACTCCATCAGTGGAATTGTTAGCCTGGATGCTCAAAGGAGAAAAATAAGACGGTAATATCCCTCTCAATTTACAGTGTAGTTTTTCTTTCATTAGTTCTATCCACGGAAGGGACTTGACAGGACAAAGTTTTGTCCATCAGATGAAGGATTCTCCTTTTAAAATAAGTTGTGGAAATGAAATCTAAAGGTCATTCATCTGTTTTAATCAGAGAGGTGGGGGTTTCTAAACTGTGTAGGAATAGCATACAACTGCACTAATAGTTTGCAGCAAAAGACAGAGGTGGTGGTGGCAGACAGAACATTTGACTTTGAAGAGATTGGTACACATTTATTGTTGATGTGGTTCAGCCTTCCCTTGTAACTCCGGTTTGCACCTTAAGTTGTTCCTAAATCCTTTGTTGCCCCTGGATCTCACGGTGGTTAGGGGGCACCTTTCACTAACTCCACCTGGTGAGAAAGTTGTGTGACCCTTCCCTTTAGATTCAGACTTGGGCACCATCATCTACACTAGCACTCTTCAAATTGGTCCACAGAACCCTGGAGTTCTGTGATAGGTCCTCAGGGGTTCTACAAAGATATCTGGGATAATGGTGGAACAGGCCAGGAAGTGATGTGCTGCCATTGTTGGACCAGCTTGCCAGGCTTCAGCTCATGCTGGTGCCAGGGGGAGGGGTTTCAAGGCAGAAGAAATTGTATGAAAGGGTTCCATGACTTCAGGAAGTTTGCAAACCACTGATCTATGCTTTCATAACCTCAAACATAGACTACTGCAATGCGATCTATGTAAGGCTGCTCTTGAAAACAGTCCAATAGCTGCAGCCAGTGAAGAACAGGGCAGCCCATCTTCTGACAGGGTGAGTCACCAGGAGCACATAACTCCAATACTCCAAATATGCACAGGTTCCCAAATAGCTTTCTGGGTGATATTCAAGTTTTGACCTAGAAGGCCCTAAGAGGTCTGTACCTAAAGAACTGCCTTCTCCTTTATGCCCCATTGTGATCCCTGAGGTCAACTGAAAGCAACCTCCTGCAGGTAAGCATCCTCATGCCCAATCCACTTGGCAAAAATGCACAGGAGGTCATGCTTTGCTGTTGCTCCTCTGTTTGGGAACTTCCTTCCTTTTTTGGCTCACTAGAGCCTGAGGCTTGACATCTTTAAGAAGCACTCTAAGACCTTCCTATTTGGACAGACACTTAGCAAACAAAGCAAAGCCAAAATATTGTTAGAAGATTTCAATTTTATAGTGATCTTGTAATTCCCTTTTAAGTTGT
This sequence comes from Gavialis gangeticus, assembly GCF_001723915.1. Taxonomy (NCBI): domain Eukaryota; kingdom Metazoa; phylum Chordata; order Crocodylia; family Gavialidae; genus Gavialis; species Gavialis gangeticus. The sequence continues at coordinate 7,151,477 of NW_017728994.1, read as the reverse complement.
TTTGTTCTTTTGCCATTCTTCTAGTTTATAAGTTATTCTCCCCTCTTAATGTAAGCCAGCCTGGGCCTGTGTTGGGAAGGGTGACATAGAAACTGAATAAATACATACATTTTAAAAAGTTTTAGCTTTTGGAACATACCAAAAACTAACCTTCTATTCACATGTCACAGGCCATAATGCATGGCATAGGATGTTAGTCATCCCCATGTGTCTACAGACGTGTTAAAATACTACATGAAGTTTTGGTCAAGCATGCTTAGAACATATTGGGGCTTACTTTAACTGTGTACCAAGTGTTACTAATCAGAACCACAGAACATAACGGCAGCTGACAGCTCTATTAACCAGAAATTGATAGTACTGCTGTAATGGAGTTATCAATGTATAGTTATCCTGTACAGCTTCCAGGTCACACTCACTTAAGCAATGATAAATGAGCATGAAATTTTGTTAGCACAAAACAGAACCATAAATATAGTTTTTAGTTTAGGAAATGTATGACAGCTGCAATATCAAATAACTTCCAAGGTTCTATGGGTGTCTTTAATCCTGTCAAAAATATGCCAGGTAGTACTGGATGGAAAACATTTTTGTAGACTTTTTGGAAACCTTGTCATACAGCCATTCAGGGCAAATACTGCATCTTGGAGTGCTAAAAACAAATGCAGTAATAGACAATAAAATTTATTGTAGCTGGTTGGTATCCTAAGGTCCTGCTAACTTTAGCCTTAGAGCCATCCCAAGACCCAAGCAAAAATCTACAATGTGGGAAACACATTTGGAATGGGAGGATACTGCTACATGCCAGTCACCTTTTCCCATCTAAGTCATATCTTTATGCCCTTTTCCTCTAGCCTTCAAAGATGACCACATTCTGTTTCTTAATTCTGGGGCACAGAGCATATATCCTACCTTCCCTTGTGAGCCGCTTCTATGGCCTACTTCTCTTTAAGGATAGAGAGGGAAAGGAAGCAGGATGCCTAAAGGCTAGGAAATAGGGACAAGAATGTGTAGACTTTCTGCATTCAAAGCTTACCTATGTGGTAAATTTCTGGTACACTGCAGGAAGAAGGGCTAGGAGATGGAGAGTTGAAGCTGGCTTCATACCAACAATTTCTAGTTTCCAAAATCAGTGCAGGCTATCAGCAGCAGTTTAACACAGGAGTTTCCAGTACAGATGACTGCCATATATGGGTGGCCTTTGGGTCAGCCCTAACAACCACCAGACACTTTGGCAATTAGGAAACCACCTGCCTGGAAATAAACACTTGGCTGGAAAAATCAAAGGCTTGATTTTAATCAGGAGATAAAAGCATACCTAAATCAATGAGAAAGCAGGCTTTCCAGCTCAGGTTGGTCCCTACCTTAGCCTACAATCCTCAGGATCCCAATTTGCCCAATTCATCCTTCTCCCCATGGCTGCTGTCTCAAAGCAACCACACAATTCATTATAGCATTCATATCATATCTGGGGCTTCTTGGCATGACAAGGAATGGCAACTGTTTTAGCTCTTAAAGTGTTGCGGTTGAAGAGTAAAAGACTATCTCCCCTCATTCCACTTTTTCTTACAATTAGTTGCAAATTCCTCCCCTACTTGTCATGGACTGGGTACGGCTAACATGACAATGACATGGCAACTCTCATGCTATGCCATTGTAATCGATGGTGTTGTTAATTACCTAATAATCAGTGGTGTTGCCAATTGCTTGCCAGAATCAGTCATCTCTAACTTCTTCCAAGATGTATTCCCCCCACTTTTTTAAATTAGAGTATCATACTTTATAGTCTCATGTAAGACAATGTTATTCTATCCATTTGAAGGAAAAGAGAGTGCCCAAAGAAAATAAATAACTGTACTTCATGCACTTGAGGATATACTGATACCCTGGTATGAAGTATCTGCATAAGAAGTAATTGGTGAGAGGGGGATTGTTGTCAGTTTGATGCCTTACATGGGCATTATAAGATTTTTGTTTACTTTTAAAAAAGCAAAAGCTTCAGCTGTCATAGGATTTCCCATGCTTATGTTTGCCACTGCAGGTTATGGCTGTCTGTCTACTGTCATAATGAGCCTCTTTTAGTATGAATACTTGGAATTAATAGTGAATTCTCTGTGTTAATACACTCAGTCTCCAGGCTCTGATATTTGTTCCTAAGAACAAAAAAAAGTAACAACTAAGCAAGGAAGTAGGTGGCAACTCTAGAGAGGAGCAACCACAGACAGTATCCTACTGCTACACGAGCTGTGCTAAGGGACAGCTACTCCAACCTACCTTTAATGTTTTCTGGTTTTAAAAGCCCAACTCCTTATGAATATTTACACATGCAAAACAGGATTCTATCTTCACATGCAATGGGTCATGAACAGACTACATAAAAATATATTAGCATTCGATTAAAAAACAACTGCCATTTACTTTCAGCAAACTTGGTCTTGGTCCTTCAGTCCCAAGACAAGTGAACATTTCTCCTTACACTGGTTTGCTGGCCACTTTCTGCTTTAGCTGGTATCACTTTCAAATTTCTGGCACAGCACTTCTTAAACAAACAATAAACAACCTGCAAGATTCCCTTAATAAAGCTACAAGAAAGTAATCTCTCTGATCACAGCCTCTGCAGACCAAGATTAATCAAGATTAAGGCATAGATTAGTGGTTGCCAACCTTTTTAGATTCAGGGAAGCCCTCCATAACTTTTTTCTAATTTTACATCATCCCAGATGAGAAACATGGCTGTGCTGCCACTGCTTACCTCATTAGTTTTCAATTGGAGTGTTGCCACCTCTACAGCAAGATGGAACTGCCCTGCACAGCTCGTCTGCAGTCAGATAAGACTAATGTAGGAAGGGGCACCTGCTTTTGCTGCAGTCCTCCTCCCCTTGCCCCCCAACACACACACTCCTCTCTGAAACAGAGGTGCATGGGACAGTTCCACCTACCCTGCACAGGTGGTTCAAAGAAAAGGTTGTGGGGGGAGCACACCAGGAAGGACTGCAGCAGAACCAGGCAACTCCTGCCTGCTTTAGGCTGTTTAGACAGGAGCAATAGATCAAAATTGTATAGCAGGAAGAAAACAGGCAAAGATTTGGAAAGACTTGACTTCTGTTAAATCAGCTCTTATGCTGATTCAGCAAGTTACCATACCTACTGGAAAAATAGTGCTCTTTATTTCAACTCCAGTATTCTGAAGTGTTACTATACTGGAAACCCAAAAACAAATCTCAAACCCACATGTATTGAATGCTTACCCATCTAAGAGGTGCACAAGATACATGCAGGTAGAAAATAATGAAGGAGACAAAATCGCTATGATCAGAATTTTTTTTATTGTATCCCTACAAAAAATATGTAAACGTTAGCATACAGATCCAGAGAAATCAACATAAAGATGCATGAACTGTCATTTTAAAGAACGCATCAGGAATACTTCAACAGTTTATAAATAAATATATACAGCAACGCGTTTTCATAATTGGATAAGAACACCTCATAACTGAGGAATTTAGGTGCAAGAGCTGTAAAGTGAAACAAAAGTACTCTGACGCCTAACTTGATTATGAGACCACACTTCAGTGTAACAGACTGCAAACCATTGTTACATGTTGTCATTTAGTTTTGCCGCTAAAACACAATATAAAACAATAGTTTTGGTAAGAAGTTTAATTATTTTTTTATTTGAACTTAGTTAACAAACACCCTTAAAGGAATTAAAAGCACCGAGTATTCCATAAACAGCTTTTTAGATAAATGAAATTCCAGCTTTGCAAACTGCATAATTAGCCCATCAGTACTCTCCATTTCTCATTATTCTGAGTGCAGCACCAAAATACATTTCTGGCTAGACAGAGAGCTCCAGATAGTTCAGAAATGGTTGGGGCTGATTGGAAGGAGGGGGAAGGCAAGAAATCAAGATGCAGAGCAAATATTACACTGACCCAACATTTTCTTTTTGGCTTTGATGCAGCATCCTGAGCAGTTTGTTCTTAAATTAAAGAGAAGCTGGGGATATAATGCTCTTGTTAATTCCTTAACCCCCCCATGCTGTTTTGCTTTAAATCTTAGGAAGTAAGTAGAATATTCAGGCCGCATTTGCTGTTACACTGCAAGTGTCCTGCAACATTTCCCTTCCAAAAATCAAATATGGAAATAAGGACACAGGAGCTATTAAACTTCAGATCTTTCAGGTAAATATATATAAATTAAAACACGTTATTATCTGCACTACTACATGTAGGTGTTCTAACTGTAGACTTGACTGTAAATAGCCACAGATATTTACGTACCATATTGTCTGTCCCTACTCAGGGATCTGATATTGTGCTCAAAATGTTGGCTGTCAACAGCTTGCTATTTATACTACATCTCCAAGCATAGTTGACACTTATTGAGCTAATTTAGGAGCACCAATGATAAGGAAAAACTGGACAGAAGAACCTAACACATAAGAAGGTATACTTCTAACTTCAGGTTAAACAGTAGATTGCTTACTAGAGGCAAAATGCCCATCAACATCAATGGATTTTGCCCTGCGATGCTATATTACATTTATGTACCTGAAGTTCTTTGGAACTTATTAATATATTTCTTTAATATGCTACAACAACATTCATTTGGGTCTGCAGAGATAGTAGTAGTATAATTCTTACACTTCTTTTTTTTACATACCCCCACTGTATTACATATACTCCCTTCTGTACTTCATAAAGGCACACAGATTTTAGCTCTCACCAGCAGCAGCTGTTTTAGGATATTTTCTTTTTTGTAATATGGAAAGAGCTCTCTCCCAATAATGTCCAAGCAAATATAAAATCCTAGTTCTATTTATTTTGTGTGCATATTTTGTGTGACCTACATGCACTTCTGTGTATATTTTCAGTAAGGGATATTATATGACAGTTGATTTGTAGCTATGTATCTAACATAAATATACCTGAACTGCAGCAAGCAATTTTGGCTTGAATAACTTCAAATGCAGCATTGTGTTCAAGACCCTGTTTGTAGTTATAATAAGTGGCTCCTACAACAATTTTAAAAAAAACAACAGAAAAACAAAATGCGAGTATGTTCCCTCTGCTTCCTCTAATTTTAATTCTGTTTCTCTGTTCTTATAATTCTAGCCCTTACTTTAATTTTCCACTTTGTCTTCTTATCCTGCTTTCCTCGGGCATTGCTAAGTCAAGCAATGGCATATATAGGTGATGCTGTTATTGCTTCCCCCAATTCCTTGCTGTCCTTAGACTTCTGCTTTTTATTTTAAAGAACAGGAAGTTTTTTAAGATAAAGAATAACAAGCTGAAGAACCCTGGTAATCCCAAGGAGAGAATGGATTTGTTAGAACTTCTAATAACATGGATAATTATAAAGCTTTGCTCCATCATCCTTGTGAGTCACATGGCTATTTGTATAACAGCAACCACTTTGCACACGAAATCTATATAATTTATAGAATCTCTTGAAAAATAAAAGCAAGGGAGAGCAAAAATAAATCCTTTGCAATTTTTAAGTCAGTCTTGGCATCTGTAGATTCTGAAGGGTAGCAAGTGTAGACCAAAATCAAGAGATGACCAAGAAGAAATGCAAACAGGTATTACTGACCTAATCATTTCTGTAGGCAGATGATCAGCGTTTACAATGCAGAAACAAAAATCTGGTTTGAAAGTTGTTTTTTTTAGGTTAGGGTGGCATATAGGACTACAAATGTAGTATTATACACACTGATACTATGTTAAGCCAATCCATATATTACATCCAGCAAGTCACACAATATATTAGAGGGAGAAAAGGAAAAATATCCTCAACATACATGTTTACTCTAATCCTCAAAGCACAATCCTTTTTCTTCTTCCTTCTCCTCATCATCTGTGGAATCTGCATAGGATTCAATGGTATTATATAAGAAAGCATAAAGCTTGCCATCTGGTCCTGAAGTGGAACAGCTTCTGCATTCTTCATTATAATATCTAAGCAAGAGCCTGTATACATCCCCTTGAAAAGAAAATACATTTTTACTATAATTAGGAATACAATAAAATTAT
>NW_017728994.1:7136341-7140442 GCF_001723915.1 Gavialis gangeticus | reverse complement strand
TTGAATCCCCTTGAAAAGAAAATACATTTTTACTATAATTAGGAATACAATAAAATTATCGTGCATCCTATATCTCTATCTGCGCGCACCCGCGCGCGCGCACACACACACACACACACACACACGCTCTCTCTCTCTCTCTCTCTCTCTCTCTAGAAATCACAGTGTAGAAGCTGTAGGCTGCACTCCACAGGGAACTGGGTTATGGACAGACACTGTCTTAACCACTTCTACTCAGTTCTCTTGACAAAACCAGTTTATCCAAGTTGTGTGTGAAAAATGGTGAATCTCACTAACAGTATACATGCATGTGTGTGTATGTGTGGGTACACATGCAACTGCTGTATGAATTTAAACAAGACATTACAAACTGATTATTTTGTCAGTTTATTTGCAAAGACTGATATTCAGTCAGTTCTTTGTTTCCTGTACAAAAATTGAAGACACTGCTATGCATTCCCCTCACATCCTCCGCTCAGTAATTGCCAAGGGCCTGCAAATTATTAGGTTACTTGAAATATCAGAATTTCCAGGATTACAACCACAGTGTTATGAAATAGATTAGTATAAAGAAAAAAATGGGTCTATTTTATTTAAAAAATGAAACATGCCTTTTGAAATTCTCTTTAAAGCTCCAGCATGCTTTTAACTGTTGCAGACTAATTTCTATGATGGTAGAAGTTTATGACCACTTCTGCCACAGGCCTAGACTATGCAGTAATTGTTTCTTTCATAGACTTAAAATACTAGGTTTCACTTACTTGGGTTGAGTATTTTATGACAAGTGAGTACAGCTCTTATGGTGCAACCTTCTCACTGGAGAGGAATTATCCCTCTTATTACCTCACAGCAGAGAGGATTATTTTATGCTTACCAACAGTTTGGCTCTTCTCACAGAGAAAAGTGTGCATGTTGTAAATATCTCTCATCAGCTCAGCATCTCCAAAGGTAAAGTAAACCACATCTCTCCCAGCTTCAGCAGCTGCCAATATCTGTATTAAGGCTGAAACAAAAGGAAAAGAGGTAACACAGTCCACAGGTAGATTTCATATATTTTTAGGGTCAGAAGGGACCTTGGTAGATCATCAAGTTCGACCCCCTGCCCTGGGCAGGAAAGAGTGCTAGGGTCAGATGACCCCAGCCAGGTGTTTGCTGAGTCTCCTCTTAAAGACCTCCAAGGTAGGGGAGAGCACCACCTCCCTTGGAACCCCATTTCAGACTCCGGTAACCCTTACTGTAAATAAGTTCATCCTAATGTCTAGTCTAAATCTGCTCTCTGTCAGATTGTGGCCATTGTTTCTAGTTACTCCACGTGGCACCTTGGTAAACAGAGTATCTCCTATATCTTGCTGGCCCCCACCCCTGCCGACAAATTTGTAGACAGCCACCAGATCCCCTCTCAGCTTTCTCTTATGGAGGCTGAAGAGATCCAGGTGCCTCAATCTCTCCTAATAGGACCTTTCCTGCAGGCCCCTAACCATACAAGTGGCCCTCCTCTAGACCCTCTCAAGTAAGTACAGGAAAGGCAACTTGCCATAGAAGAAAAATGTGTCATTTCAACTTAAGACTGTGAGCTTTAGCACAACCATCACACCACTTAGCATTTCTATCTGCACACTTCAAAGCAGTTTTACAAGTGCTGCATAAGTATTACTCCCCCTGCGTATAGATGCAAACAATCATGTACACATTTGTGCGCATGCTCAAACTAAAAATCAAAAATAAACTCATAACTTAAGCATCTTGCCAGAATCACAATGGGACAGATTCTGCCACTGTTACACCCATGTTTTCCCTTGACTATAGTGGGTCTAAATTCAAGGGAGACTCAAATCAAGAACAAGCCAATATGCCTAAAGTGTGTGGGACGAGGGCACAGAGCCTTCTCTTAAGGTGCGTCTACACGTGTGCTTTAATGCATATTAGCGTATTTTAATGTGCATTAAAGCACCACTAAAAACCCCATGTTCTTTAGTTAATGTGCATTAAGATAGGCTAATGCACATTTTCCTAGTACCTCACAGTGGGGTACTAGATTTAATACACACTAACTAAAGTGTGTTAATATACATGTAGATGTGCGCTTAGAGCCCCCATATGAGCTACATGCATTGTGGATCATAAAACAGGAGCGGACGACCACCTCAGTGTTTCTATTCTCCCCTACACACTGATGGCCCAGAAGCATTGAAGCCTCAGTCCCTCTAGTCAATATAACAACCAGTGCATTTGCTTGCTTATTCCACTCCAGTGGAAGAAAAGAGCTGGGACCAACAACAATTCCTGGAGCCTGTGCAAACACCCACTGTTCTTTATTCAGTGGGGACTACAAAGTGCAGACTTGTAGTAAGACACTACTCAGGAGAGTAAATGTGGCCCATTTTTACTAATCAACTTGATTGGCAGATCTGAGAATACCATCATGGATTTCAATTCTCAGTTTGAACAAGGATGCCCAAACTCCGACATTAGGTCATGTTAGAAAAATAGTCCTTAGTTTCTCTGCCTCAGTTTTTCTACATGGAAAAGAAAGAGAATGTTTCCTACACCCTGAGGAAATTTATGAGGATTCATGTTAAGAAATAGTACTTAGTTACTGATGCAATAACCAAAAGTCAAATGTGCCCATCATATTTAGTTCAATTAACCTTCCAATACTGGAAATGATGGACTGCCACTGACCATTTATTCTCCTATTGTTTTTCTTGTTTTTGACCATACACTCACAGGGAGTGTCCAGATAAGCGCACATGTGCCTCTTGCAGTGTCTCAAACCCCTTTGAGACACTGCAAGAGGCATGTGTGGGAACAAAAAAAAGTTCCCCGTGCTGGGGCAAAATTAGACCCCTGGATATCCAGGGGGCAAAAAGAACCACACTGCAAAACAGCCGGGCAAAGCACAGTCCCAGACTGTACCCTGAGGCAACCAGAGGACTGGGTCCTCCAGAGACACTCTGGTAGCCAGCCAGAGCGTCTCTATGGCTGGCCCTTGCCACAGTGCTGAAGCACGCTGCCTGACTGTGCAGGGCAAGCAGTGGTGCAGGCCACAGTGACTGGGACCTAGGCTCTGTGCCAGGTAAGTAGGAGGAGGATGAGGCTGGAGAAAGGGGAAGGGGACCAAGCGGGGACCCCCGCCTGGCCCCCGCTCATGCTCACTCCCCTGAGAGCCACCCCCTGCCCAGCACCATCCCCTGTTCGCTCCCCCAGCTCCCCGATCACTGCCCCACCTGCTCCCAGCTCCCCACTTGCTGCCTGCCTGGCCCCAGCCTCCCAGCACTCAAAAAAAAAAAACTAAAACAAACCAACCCCCAAACCTCCCCCCACCAAAAAACCCTGGCACTCGCCAGCTGTAGCAGTGGCTGTTGTGGCTGCTGGGAACTCATGGCAGAGCCCCTCCACATGGCGCAGGGCAGCTGGGTCTGGCAGGCATGCAGCCTTGGGACCACATGCTCTTGCAGGTGGCAGCAGGTCACACCCAGGCCGCATCCCCCACTGCCAAACTGCTGCAGTGGGTAGAAGGCGCAGGCAACTGAAAGGGCTGCTTCAGCAGTCCAGCTGGAACAAGTGGTAGTTTCATAGTTGGTAGGGTTGGAAGGGACCTGAGCAGATCATCAAGTCCGACCCCCTGCCATGGCAGGAAAAAGTACTGGGGTCAAACGACCCCAGCAAGGTGTTCATCTAGCCTCCTCTTAAAAGACCCCCAGGGTAGGAGCCAGCACCACTTCGCTTGGAAGTTGGTTCCAGATCCTAGCTGCCCTGACAGTGAAGTAGCGCCTCCTGATATCTAGCCTAAATCTACCCTCTGCCAGCTTGTGACCATTATCTCTTGTCACTCCTGGTAGTGCTCAGGGGAACAGGGACTCCCCCAATGCCTGCTGGTCCCCTCTGACTAGTTTGTAACAGGCCACTAGATCCCCCCTCAGCCTTCTCTTGCGGAGGCTGAACAGGTTCAGGTCCCTTAGCCACTCCTCATAGGGCCTGCCCTGCTGCCCCCGATCATGCGATTGGCCCTCCTCTGGACCCTCTCCATGTTGTCCGCATCCATCTTGAATGCGGCGCCCAGAACTGGATGCAGTACTCCAACTACGGCCTGACCAGTGT
>NW_017728994.1:7121378-7131341 GCF_001723915.1 Gavialis gangeticus | reverse complement strand
TTTACCCCCAGGCAGGGTTATTTTGCCTCGCACCAAAGTGCATGTCTGGGTACATGTGCTGAGGCAAAAAGTTCTGGATCAAATTTGCACTGCTTCTATTTGAGCTGGTGCAAAAGCATGTGCCTACATGTGTGGATCCGCCCACAAACTGCATGCAGATTCTTCCATGGACAATATCCACTGTGGATTTTATCCATTTTAACTATATAGATGTTAAAAGAAATTTTATTTTAAATATATTACTTATGGAATTTTCCTTTCACTGCACTCTGCCAGAAGAAACCAAAAGAGGATTGGTTTTCATTAATCAGTCTGAAAGAAGTTCTTTTACTTTTTATCATGGACAGACTTAAGAAATGCCTATACTCTTTAATCAAGGGTCTCTTATAAACCCATAACTAGGCTTATTAATTGCACTCAACACGTGAGATCAATCTTAATTTGAAGATGATATTTTAATTAAACTACTGTAAAGCTTCAGTTGTTCAGTTTTACAAAAGGACCTAATTACCTAAATTGCACAGGGAACGTGATCTAATGAATCTTCACGTTCATGCCATGTAGACAATGCAACTTCACTTTTAACTAGAAGCTTAAAGAGGTATTGACACTGCTTTCCAATTCTAGCTTTACTTTCAATTGCTAAAAATGTTCCTAGTTTGGCACTTATGAAGGTAAGAGAAAAGAAACAGCTGAGCCACGAGTCAGGCATTGCATCCAGTTCTGGGTGCCACGCTTCAGGAGGGATGTGGACAACATGGAGAGGGTCCAGAGAAGGCCCACTCGCATGATCGGGGGCAGCAGGGCAGGCCCTATGAGAAGAGGCTAAGGGACCTGAACCTGTTCAGCCTCCACAAGAGAAGGCTGAGGGGGGATCTAGTGGCCTGTTACAAACTAGTCAGAGGGGACCAGCAGGCATTGGGGGAGTCCCTGTTCCCCCCGAGTACTACCAGGAGTGACAAGAAATAATGGTCACAAGCTGGCAGAGGGTAGATTCAGGCTGGAGACCAGGAGGTGCTACTTCACTGTCAGGGTGGCTAGGATCTGGAACCAACTTCCAAGCGAAGTGGTGCTGGCTCCTACCCTGGGGGGTTTTAATAGGAGGCTGGATGAACACCTTGCTTGGGTCATTTGACCCCAGTACGCTTTTCTGCCAAGGCAGGGGGTCAGACTTGATGATCTGCTCAGGTCCCTTCAGACCCTACCAACTATGAAACTATTGTACATCTCAAACCCTTTCCCCTTTCCCATTTTTCATAGGGTCTGATTCAATGCAAATCCTCCCACTGGCCCCTCACTTCGATTTTGTAGATAAAGATTTTTTTCCTGGTTAATTAAGCCTCTATGATGAGTGATATGGGTAATTATGTTCTCTTCCTCACACACAGACATATACACACAGCACTTACAAATATACTTACTTGAACCTAATGAAAGTTCTGAACATTTAGGTCAGGTATGAAAGTTATACTTATTGTGCGGTAGGCATACAGAAAGTGTTCTATAGCCATAACCGAACAGATAGTCAGGGCACACAGATCACTGTAAAAACGGCAGGTCCCATTCTAAGATAACCTTGGCTGGATGTGGTATCACACTTCAGTGCTGTAGGTTAGAGTGACATAACAAACATCTGTACCACATCCCATTGCAACTCATGGTAGGTCACATTCTGTCAACATCCATGGGGCTTTCCAGCACCCTGCTCATCCCCCATCTCAGGGCAGCTCTCTAGCCTTGGCCAGAGCTCATGTGGGTCTGCCCAAGTGCCAGGCCAGACCTGTCCCCAGGCTGTAACTGACAAGAGTCAGCAAAGCCCTTGTTTCCACCCCTACCAACCCCATTCTCTCCAACCAACTTTGAGAGCCACTGTCTGGTATTATAGCTCAACGCATGGATTCCATCTACCCCATCTGGGCACTTGTAAAGACTGCAGCTTTCAATTAAGAGCATGATACACTCCCCACATGCCCTTGCCCACAGACCCAGGGCTGTGCCCCAGCCCCATGCTGTCACTGCTTCACAATCCTGCGGTTTCTAAGGAGACTGGCTGGAAGCCATGTGGGCAGGGTGCACAACTGGGTGGATGGGATAGGGCATGGGGTGGGCAAGAATCTCTGTCTGGGGCCCGGTCCAGGATCTTGGAATGGTGACAGCATGGGGCTGGGGTCATACTGGGGTCAGGATTGGGGCCAGGGCCAGACCAGAGCTGCGATCTGCTCCCTGCACATCCCAGCCTGCAGAACAGGTGCCCTTTGTCAGGGAATGCAGGCAGTGGATTGTGGCTCTGCCCAGGCCCCAGCCCTGCACTGTCACTGCCCTGAGATCCTGGCCTCAGCCACCCATCCTGCTCCTGCACAATGTTAAGTACAGTGTCAAGCTTTTTAGTGCAACAACTTCTGGACCATACAGGAGCACAGTAATCTGCTGGGACAGATAGATAGAAAATTAGGTTGGAAGGGACCTCAAGAGATCACCTAGTCCAACCCCCTGCTCAAAGGACCATCCCCAACTGCATCATCCCAGCCAAGGCTTTGTCTAGCTGGATCCTCCATGGATGGAGATTACACAACTTCCCTGGGTAACCAGTTCCTAGGGAGAAAGTTTTTTTTCTAATATGTAACCTAAACTTCCCTTGCTGTAACTGAAGACCATTGCTCCTTGTTCTGTCATCTGCCACCACTGAGAACAATTTAGCTCCATCCTCTTCAGAACCACCCTTCGGATGGTTAGAATCTGCTATCAAATCCCCCCTCAGTCTTCTCTTCTCCAGACTAAATTAGCCCAGTACCCTCAGCCTCTCCTCAGAAGTCATGTGCCACTGCCCCCCAACCATTTTTATTGCTCTCTCTAATTTGTCCACATCCTTTCTGTAGCGGAGGGCCCAAAACTGGGCACAGTACCAGATGCGACCTCACTAGTGCTGAATAGAGGGCTGAATCATTGCCCTTGACAACACGCCTACTAAATTTAGGCCTGTAAGTCATTAACCTTCTTTACAACAAGGACACACTGTTGGCTCATATTTCACTTGCTGTCCACTGTAACACCCAGTTCTTTTTTTGCAGAGCTGCTGCTTAGATAACCAGTCCCCAGCATGTACCAGTGCATGGGATTGTTCTGTCCTAAGTATAGGAGTTTGTGCTTGTCCTTACTGAACCTCATGAGACTTCTTTTGGTCCAATGCTCCAGTTGGTTGGGATCTCTCTGAATCCTAGCCCTACCCTCCAGCATATTTATTATTCCCTCCAACTTAGTGTCAACTGCAAACTTGTTGAGAGTGTACTCCATCCCATCTTTCAGATCACTGATGAAGACAGTGAACAAAACCAGCCCCAAGACCGGCCCCTGGGGCACTCCACTTGATACCTGCCAACTAGCACAGATGTAGATGAAATGGGGGCCCTAAATTGAAACAGTGGATTTTTAAAAGATATCACTGCAAGTGCAGTGGTTCTGAGCACTTTAAAGTTGGCACCCCAATTTGTGCTCTCTAAACGGCTTAAGGCAGCTACCCATGCAGAAAATTTACTGCTGGCCATCTAAGTGTGTTTATAGGTGAGGTAATGGTCTAATGCAACTCCCTGGTAAGTTGGTATGCTCATGGGTAAAGATATAGTTGCCTACTCTGATATTCAGTGTGCTCTTTGGCTTGATGGTTGTCCATGTGGAAGACTGATGGTACTGATTTATTGATGCTCCCCACTCAGTCAGTCAGTCAGCATGTGCGTTATTGCCAAGCCATGCGGTAGTGTCTTCAGCAGTCACGTGCAGTTCCTAGTTCACCACTAAACTTAGTCAGTGGGTAGTCATCAACAGTATGTAACATGGTGCATGTTTTACTACAGCTAGTCTGGGTTGTCATGAAGACCCTGAAGGTAGAGGTTGTCTGCAGACAGACCTATTCAGCAAGGCCCGCTGACTGTGTGGCAGGTTGAAGCCAGATGGGCAGACTGTAGAACAGGGAATGGCAACCCTCAGCACATGTGCAGAGCATGGCACGTGAGGCCATTTTCCTTGGCACGCGTTGGGGCCAGGGCTGGGGAGGCAGCAGCTGTTTGCAGCCTCCTGGTTGCAGCTGGCCTGGGCTGATCCTAGCAGGTAGCTGGGAGGCTGCAAGGCCTGCTGAAAGCAGCCCAGGAGCCATGGCTGGCAGCAGCTATCACAGAGCTGGGGCTGGCTGCAGCCAGGAGGCTACAAACAGTTGCTGCTTCCCCACTCTGGCCCCAGTGGGTGCAGTGCTAGCACATGCTGCCTTCCCGGAGCCCAGGGCCAGCAGCTGGGGCCCAGGGCCAGGACCAGGGCCAGGGCTGGGAAGGCAGCAGCTGTTTGTAGCCTCTCAACTGCAGCCAGCCTAGGCTCTGGGTAGCTGCTGATAGCCAGAGAGCTGGGGCTGCTCTCAGCAGGTGGCTGGGAGGATGGAAGCCCTACTGCAAGCAGCCCAGGCTCCGTGGCTAGCAATAGCTATTCAGAACCTGGGCCAGCTGCAAACAGCTGCTGCCTCCCCAACCCCAGCCCCGGCCCCAACCCCAGCTCCCGCCCCCGGGCAACATGCAGGGTTGTGCCCCTTGCTGCTGCCCCCGCCTGCAGGGGATGTGTGGTGAGGGCAGTGGGGAGCTGGGAGCAGCAGGCAGCTTTGTGCACCCCGCTGTGCCCTTCTGTGCCAGGTTCCAACACTGTTCTGCAGAAGTGGCGGTGAGGGCAGCACAGCAGGGAACATCGCAGGTATTTGCTGCCTCCATGGAGCCTGGGGCCGGGAAGCAGCAACTATTTGCAGCTGGCCCAGGTTCTGGGTAGCTGCTGATAGCCACAGAGCCTGAGCTGGAAGACAAGGGGCACAAGCAGGGCATCCCACCATGTACCCCCTGCCCTCGTTTTGTTTTTCTGGCATGCCGCACTCTGGCACCTTCCAAGGCAGGCATTGTGGGTTTTTTCGGCACTCTGGCCAAAAAACATTGCCTAATCCTGCTGTAGGATCTGTGGTAAGCAACTTGTTTGGTGATGATGTTGACCTCCATTTCTCACACTAGAGGGTCTCTGATGTGTGGTCCTAGTGTGGCACTTTGGACCACAGTGTGTGTCATGATGGTAGACATGCAGCAGGTGGATTTAAAAGATCGTTGTAGGCTTGGATTGTCATAGATCTTCTCCAGTAGCTTGCTAGCTGCAACTCCCCATCAGATATGAGGGGTAATAATGTTGCTCGGAACTGGGAGCCATGGTAGAGGGGTCAGCCAAACAGTTCCCAAGATGATGTGCATCATTGACATTGCACATCAACGACTCTGATTCCAGACTGGTGTGCAGTACTCTGCTGCAGAGTACGAGATGGCAAGAGCTGACATCCTTAGGGTTGAGGATCTGGTACCCCATGATGACCCAGCCAGCTTAAGGAGGTTGTTGCATGTCTTAAAACTTTCATTGCTGTCTTTTTCAAGTGTTCATGACAGCTCAAGTCTGGTCTAGTGTCATGCTCAGGTAGACACGTTGTGCTTCATGCCTTAGCCTCCGGCTATTCAGGTAGATGTTTAGCTCCTAGGCAGCACTAGCACTGCATAGATGGAAAACACTGGAAATCATCTGTTTAATACTTGGCTGTAAGCTCCATATCTTCCAGTAGTTAGCCAGCTTTGTCACATCACTCTTCAAAGTGTATTCTAGCTCAGAGAAAGTCCAGGCCTGGAATCTACAGCAGTTATCTTCAGCAGAGTTGAATTTCCATGGCTGGGTTTCTGGCAGGTCACTGGTGTAGAGGTTGTACAAGGTCAGAGCAAGTGCAGATCCCTGAGGCAGTCTGTTGATCTGCCTTCTTTAAGTACTTGTCTTCTCACCCATGTGCACCCTGAACCATCTGTTTAGGAGGAGCAGTTTGATGTTAGTCACCCATGCAGGCAGGACTCTTGCCATCTTTACAAGCAGGCCAGTGTGCCAAACAGTATCATATTCTGCTGTGAGGTCAAGGAAAACAGTGCCTGTCTTCAGGTTCCTTTGTAAACCATTTTCAATGCTCCCCACTGACCTTATGCCTCTCAAGCACCTTCCTACCCTGCACATGGAACAAAGTAGAGGTGCTATGGCCAGTACCCCGTACTGTTGTTGGGGTCTTATCAGTTTGTGTTATATTGAGTGGGGCTATAAATCTGGCTAATTGTCAACTGACCACCCCATCCCTCAAGGTCATATTACTTTCCTGAGTGAGGCCATTGCGTTTACTTGGATCCATCTGACCCAAACAGATCCCGATCTACACTAAAAGCTTTTTTTCGAGCACCACAGCCAAGGTGTAAACAACAGGCAAAACTGTGCATTTTCACTGGCAACCCTTTTCCTAGCAACACCTCACCACACCCCATCCCATGCCCGCACACGCGCACACACACACCCTCCCTCCCTCTCCTCCTGGAGAACCGGAAAAGGCTCATGCCTCTAGGACCTAATGCTTAGGTTTCCCAGTCCTTCCACCTTCCACAACAGGGAGATGGAACCCAGGCATCCAGGTTTTCCCAGCTGGGAGGTGGAATGTGGATGTTCTGTGCCATGGTCAGCACTGTGTCATGAGAAGATGTGCAGCTTCTGGCCCCAGGTGTGGGAAAGGGTCTGGACAGGGGACTCACCATAGGTCCCTCAGTGTCTCCCTTGTCTGCAGGCTCTGCATTTGTGCATGGGAGGCCCAGTCATGGATCCCAAGGTGCTGGATCCAGGATGGTCACCCAGACACTTGCAGAGCACCAGAGATGTGTGTAGACAGCAATGGTGACATGAGGACCTAAGGGGACCATCGATGTGGGAGATTAAAATGGACAAGTCAGTGACTGCTTGCACAGTGGTGCTGCAGCATTTGAACAAGCCACCCAGGTCCAGGAACACAGCGCAAACGTCCAAGAACAAGAACTACAGACGGTCAGCTACTCTCCAAGGGAGGTCACACGTGCTGCTATAGAGCTGCGAGAGTTGTAGTGCCAGGGTAAGGAGTTTATGCACAGGGTCAAAGACCATTTGGAATTCAGCTATGACACCCTTAAGTAGCATCAGCACTGCCTCCCATGGGAAGACTCTTGCCCTCCCAGGCTGGAGTGGTAGGGCAAGCTGCTACCCACTCCCCCACTCCCTGACATGAAGAGCCTCACTCCAGGTATTCCTCCCTTGGGTGACATGCCCGAGACCCCCAAGGGGGCAGCCGTGGTTGGCAGCCACAGGGAACGCTCCACACTGCACAATGATTGGGAGATGCTGGGCTGCTCTGAAACAGAAGATATGGCTTGTGCGAGCTGCTGACCTGTGGTCTATGGAGCCAGGAAAGAGTCCAGTGGAGCCCACTCCAGGGGGCAGCAGTACAAGAGGAGAGGGGGCCAGGCTGCCTGAGACCCAATGCCAGGGGCGGCATTAACAGCCCACCTTCCAGGACCAATTCTCTACCCCCAGCAAGTGGTGGTTACAGGCACAGGGCCCCAAAGAGAACAGGTGGAAGGGGCATCCTAACAGTGCACTGGGCCAGGCCACTGCAGGCTTGCAGCACAGACTCTGCAAGGAGTGATAGCCCAGTGGGCTCTGGTCCAAGTTCCAGAAGGAGCAACGTTCTACAGTTTTTCTTTATTATGCACATGAAAGTTTGGCAGATGCAACATTTAATTAAACCAAGGCTGCAGCATTCCCCCTACTGCCCAAGGTTTCATGTTTAAGCTAAGCCTCCCATGGCTGCTCACCTGCTTCTCCCTCTCAACATCATAACAGCCGGTACAGCCAGGATCTTTTCCCACTCTCTCAATGTTAAATAAGAAGACGGTTCCAAGTTTCAGAGTAGACAATCTTGCACAGTGTTTGCACACTGAAAGTTTGGCAGCTTCAGCATTCCCCAATCAAAATGAGGCATGTCTCTTTCTTGTGCTGCATTCCCCTACACCCTGGTGTATGCCCCTTGGGAAGAGGGGGTTGAAGAAAGGGGACAGGACCCAGACAGCCGAGACTGTGGGCAGCACTGCCTGGGATGTGGGGCCAGAGGAATCTGGGGCCCAGTGCTGGGGTGGGGACACTTGAAGCCCTCTGGCCTTACTTATTCAAGGAGGACTCCCAGCCCACACAGGTGAGAAGGCAGTTAACCATGACTGCAGATCCAGACATCCTGGCCTGGTGCGGGGCTGGGACCATACACATCAGCATGAAGCTCACCCTCCCCCATCTCTGTGCTGCGTGTGCTCATGGCACCAGACCCGATGCGTAGTTGAAATGCTCCTTTGGGCAGACCAGCTCCACCCCCATAGGACCTCATACGTCAGGGCAGGTAGGGGTAAAGCTGGGCCCCTGATGAAAACCAGGGGCACTACATCAATGATGATGAAATCGGGGACCCCAGGACCATAGTGTTTGCTCTCCATCACCCCAAGGAATGGTGAGTTGCACAAGAAGTAGGCATTGTCTTCATCAGCCACATGAAAGTCAGTGCCCCAGTTGTGCCCTCGAAGCCTGGATTACATACACACAACCTAGGTGTCACAGCAGCAGAATGTTGGGGACATGGTGGCTCATGGCCAGCAGCCAATCAGGGGTGGCTTGGTCATTCAGCTCTACTCAGGAGTCTTCAGCAACCCCAGGAGCCCATGGGACATGCTAGGAGGTGTGTGAGAACCCACTGGACTCAGGCCATGCAGGTAGGCTCTGAGCTCTCCCCCTCCCCACCACAAGGGCAAATGTGTGGTCTGCTTCTTCTTGACCTAACCCTAGGTGCTTAAAACTCAAAAGGTAGAGCACTTCTGCTACAGGCTTCTTGAATGCCAGTACTTAGCTTTACTACTTATTTTTGTAGTTTCAGACCTGCTCCTCCCTATTACATAGAATACAATAAAAAAATCCTAATGTTCCTGCTTTAATATAATGAAGATAACAGCTTGGAAGGGGCTAAACTGAAGTGGGGCATCTTCAGAAAGAGATGCTAATACAACATCTTCCCCATCCAACCTTCCTCTACTTGGCCCCTGTTTCTTTCAGTATCTATTTCAAAATTGCTTTCCTTTGTTTTTAAAACCATCTGTGATCAGATGCCTGCCTATCTCAAATACCCTGAACTCAAGCCCACTAAGGTCAATGGTAATTACTGCATTAGTTTCAACCGGCTTTGGCTTGGACTCTTACTCTCTTCACTCACTCCTCTCTAGTTCCATCACTCTGCCAAGTTACATTATTGTTGGTGTGAAAATTTTCCATTTAGATCATACCTGCTCAGAAATCTTCAATCTCAGTCTCATCAAAAAATCATGCCTTTTCTCCCTTTTATAGAGGACAACTAGCAAATTGCCCATCAAGAATGATGGGCAGGGGGAGGGCAGCCGGGGACAGAGGCCTGCGTCCACACCCCCGCCCCACTTTCACGGATAGGCCCAGTCCTCCTCTCCCCTCTTGCCACTTCATGGCCAGGCTGGGCCGGGCTGCCCCTCCTTCTGTCTGCTGGCCTCAGCACCCCGTTTCCTCTGTCACCGCCAGCTGCAGGGCCAGACGGTGGGCGTGGCTGGCAGCACTGGCCTTGTCCCCCCTCCCCCACGCTCTATTATCACAGCCTGCAGGGAGCAGGGGGAATTGGGCCAGCGCCCTCCTTCTGTTGCCACCACTTGCAGGGACGGGGAGTGGGGCCAGCAGTGCTGGCCCTGTCCCCTCCCACTCCACTGGCACCGCCTTCTGGGGGTGGGGGCTGGGCAGAGACAGAGGCCCAGGGCCAGGCTCGCTCCCCCCACTGTTGCCCCTGCTGTTTTGGGACCGGGGCCAGAGCCACACCCACCAGGGGGCCAGCAGGGACAGAGCCCAGCATCCAGCCCTGTGCTCCCACTCTCCTCATCTGGCCCCACCCCCCCATTCAGGCCCAACCCTGTTCCCCCAGGAGGTTAGGGTTTGGGCCCGGAACCGCTCCCTCCCCCTGCTGTGACAGCCCCGCCCCATTCCCTGCCCCCTCGTGCTACCACCATCATCTCCTCCATG
>NW_017728994.1:7120484-7121221 GCF_001723915.1 Gavialis gangeticus | reverse complement strand
CGCCGGGGTTGGGGGGGGGGGGGGGGGGAGGGCCAGGCCCAGCCCCTCTGTCCCCGCCATCATGGCGGCACTCCGCGGCCTGCTGTCCCTACTGCTTTATTTGCACTCTGATTGGCTGCCTCGCCCCCTTGATGTGCTCCTAGGTAGGAGCACGGTGCAGGCTCTCCCAGGCAGGAGTGGGCAGGGTTTGGCCCCATGCAAAACACAGTGAGGGCAGCTGCGTGCCAGATACAATCAATATAAAATGGTGGCCACCTGTCCATGGGCTAGATCCAATCAGTTGGCAGGCCAGATCTTGTCCACCCCTGTATTAAACAGAACAGTTGGAGATATCTCTCCTGGCATCTCTGAACCAATAATGGTGAATGCCAGAGAGGGTAATAAACAAGTGGCAGATCACTGTAGATATATTCTATTCAATGCTCTCCCTCTAAAACAGCAGTTAGCAATTTTTTCAGGTTGTGGGCTGGAATGACTCTGAGTCACAAAGAGCAGGATGGGCACTAGGACCCAGCTACCACTGTGGCTACTTCTGCTTCTTCCTACAGTGACAAGGAGTGAGTAACAATCAAAACCCCCCCACTATCAAAAGCTGCTGAGGCCCCTACTCCACAGGCCAGATCAACTGGCTCCAGAGGTTGGATCCAGCCCATGAGCTATAGGTTGCCAACCCCTACTCCAAAGCATCCATTTCTGCCACTGTCAGAAACAGGCTACTGGGCTAGATGGACCATTAG
>NW_017728994.1:7114456-7115484 GCF_001723915.1 Gavialis gangeticus | reverse complement strand
CCAGAGGTTGGATCCAGCCCATGAGCTATAGGTTGCCAACCCCTACTCCAAAGCATCCATTTCTGCCACTGTCAGAAACAGGCTACTGGGCTAGATGGACCATTAGTCTGACCCAGCTTGGCTCTTATGTTCTGATCTTTTCTACTCTGAGAATGAAGTGCTACTTATGTCCACCACTGATGCTATTTAATGGTACATAGCAAAATTATGTTACAAATTAAGACCACAAGTGAAGGGGAACATTGTGGTCAATAAACTCTGCTTAGCTTGAAACCAGGAAGAAGCACAACCACAAAAGTGGTGTGGGTAACATGTGCACACTGCTGTAAAATAAGATTACAATGTATATAATTTGCAGAATGTGCAACTAAACTTTCTATCTTTTAAATATATAAGCATACAACCTGAAATTGGGTAGCTCAAATATACTTTGAACTGCACCTATCATACTATGTAGAAAAGTAATTTTCTTGCTCTCAAAGTGCAATTTTTTTTATAAACTATGTCAGCATCAAGATGACTACAGCAGGAGAAAATAATTCCCATCTCCTTTCCCCTTACTGTTTATTGTCTGTCCCATACAACTGTCACATCTTTCCTGCCCAGAGCAGGGGGACTGGACCCAATGATCTTACGAGGTCCCCTCCAGCCCTAAACTTCCGTGAATCTGGTCTAAAACTAAGCCTTGGATCCTCTAACTTTCCAAGTCCAGGCTTGTTTTGACACACTGAATACCTCATGAGACTTAACTTTTTAAGGCCTGGTCCCTAGCAAATCCAGGATCCAAACTGGATATAGGATATAGCCTACTTCAATATAGTACAGAGAAAGGCAATTACACTTTTCTAAAGAAAAAAATAAGTTGCCCAGGGGCTAAAAAACAGACCGTTTTCAATAGCTTTCTACAGAACAGTGGAGAGCTACCTCAAGCACCGCTATCTCAGATGGCAAAGGAAGCCACTGCAAATCTTTAAAGATCATGAGAACAAGTGTATCATAGTTTCATAGTTTCTAGGGTCGGAAGGGAC
>NW_017728994.1:7108219-7114445 GCF_001723915.1 Gavialis gangeticus | reverse complement strand
CTCCAAGAACCTACGTGAGCGCTCGGACCTAGCTGACTGTTGGATTGCAATAAATCAAGGAGATACACAGGATAAGTATGTCCTTAACCCTTTATGTACTGTATTTACTGGAAAAATTATCATAAACTGCAATTAGGAAAGAATACAAGCATTTGTTGCATAATATGGTTCCCAGAGGTAAACAATACAACTCTCTCCTAAATATTAAAGGAGAGTTTTCTAAAATCAGAAAGGAGCTATTAACTACCAAATCTATGGTAACTCTAAGCCATATCCTCTCCTTTGAGTTTCTTTCTGCACACAAACCTTTGGATTCATATACCAAAAGTGCATCCAAATGTAGTAACTCTGGGCAGGGACAAATTTTTAGCTGCTTTTAAAGGAGAGGAGGGAGCTGCTGCTGCTCAGGAGTACACATTAGCTCAGGGGCAGGTAGTCACTTTGGCTGGCAGGCCACTTAATGAGTTTTGGCAAGCTGTCGAATGCCACACACACAAAACCTTTCAGTAGGCATCATTTTAAAAAATTACAGATAAAAAACAAATTGTATACTAAAAATCAAACATCTACTCTAATATATTTTTATTTAAAAAAATAATTCTGTCCTGATTTATGTGTTTTTGAGTAGTGTATATAGAGGTGATTGCATAATAACTCAAAATAAAGTGTCATTCTTGTATATTGTGTGTGGGGCAGGGTGGAGGGAGTGTGCACGTGTGGGGGGGCTGCCAGCTAATTAAGTCCCAGAAGTCAGCTGGGAGTGGGGGGAGTCCTGGGAGGGGGCAGGGGGCATGTGTAGCAGAGCTCACCCGGCTGGTGTGGTCCACACCCCACTCCTCTTCTGGCCTGCAGTTACCCCTGCAGTGTCCCCCACAGAGCTGAGCCCCTCCAAGGTCAGCCCGCACCACACTCCTTCCTACGCCTGCTGACAGCCCTGGCCCTAGCCAGTGCACACAGCTTTCTGCCAGAGTTGCTCCTGGTGCAGCTGCAGCCATCCAGTTACTGCTTGGCTCTCCCTGCCTCCAGCAGTTCCTCCTCCTCCTCCTCCTCCTGCCCCTGCTATGCTGCTCTGAGCAGAAGGTAACACAGGGAAGTGACAGTGGCCATGAAGACATGTACCAGGCACTCCCTGCCTAGCCAGACCAGGGGGGACTGCAGCCAGATTGCTCCTGTTCCTGGCTTTACTCTATTTTATAATCAGAAATATCAGGAATTATTTTCTTTGTTCTACTGACTGAGAACTTGAGTCAAGCTGTATTTTATACATATTTAATGCAGTGGTTCCCAACCTTTTTTTTTTTTCCCTGTGGACTGGCACAGGGAAGTGACGGGGTGTTCAGAGCTGGCTGCCTCCTTCTCGGGGCTGCCCTGCCCCAGCTTTAACGCCACATGCCCAGAAGCCACTCGCCCAGGCGGACAGACGGGGGTCCAAGCGGGGGGCTTGTGCCATGACCTGTCAGGCAACCCTTAGCCCAGTGGTTGGGAACCTTGCATGGATAAAGGCTATAAGAACAGTGTACAATAGTATTTAAAAAAATAAAATAAAACCACCAGTTGTTACTGAAGTCCATGCTGAATAACTGGGTACAATATCTGAGGATAATTAATACTATTTTTGTTCTTCCAGTCTTCTGTGAAAATGCTTTAGAATCCCAAGCTGCATTTCAGAGCACACCAACACATACATGCATCGGTCAACATCATGCTAAAGAGTGTACAGAATTATTTCCAAAAATATTATATCAAAATAATACAAGTTTTTAACTGCAACAGTGGCTTGATCACTGCCACAGAGTGTCAGCTTGTAAAGTCTAGACAAGGGAGTCATAAAAATCAACTTGCAAAACCCATAGTTTTACACTACCTTCCATAATGAAAGATCCAAAGCTTTTTACAACAATCTTTTCTTAGTACCATAAACTCAGTTTACAGCGGGGTTGAACCACTGCCAAATTTCCCATATATAACAGTGATGCAGAACAGCATTTTAGGATGGGAGGAACAGTAAATACCTTTTGTACATGACATTTCACAGTGCTTTTTCATAGACTAAATATAATGTGGCATTGTATTTTTCCACTGCACCGGACTACCAATCTACTCTTTTTTCGCATTTTATTTAAAAAGCAGTATTGAGCCTCTTAGTACCAGATCAACACCAACTCAAAGGAAAAAATGTTGCCTAGTGAATCACCAATATCATTTCCTGTAGCACCTACCTGTTCTTAAATCCTCCTGCCCAAGTATTGTCCAACAGACTCCACTTAGAACTTTAGGCAACTTTCACTGAAGTTCTTTTAGCCAACTCAAATGAAATTGGATTGACCCCTTACTTGGCAAAACTGATTATTTGTGGCTATACACATACTTTTGGTTTATGCTTTCAGAAAACCAGATATAGCAAAACCTACTTTGCTAGCAGTATCAAATTCAAAATATTAACTTTCACAAAAATTAAGCTTGATACACAAAGGAAGGTAAATTGCACCAACAAACAGAAAATAGCAGACTAAATGCACTTCGCCTACTGGAGATCAGGTTGTAAATATTTCTTTCACATGAACAGGCCATAAATTTTACTGAATAAAATATCCAGTTACAAAATATATACACCTATTTTTTATTTAATTTAATTTGTTTTATAACGTATTGTTAATACCCATGCTTAAAATCTACCAGGTCCTTTCTCTCCCTTTCTCTGGTGTTAATGTGTCATTTTGTTCTATAAAGCACTGGATGTTTAAGTTCTATTTGTTTTACTTTTTGGCAATGTCTCTCTTTGCATGGGCTACTCCAATAAATAAGATCAGCTTGGGATGGTCTTCTAGCAGTCCCAATATTTGACTTCCAAATAACCAAAACATAAGAGTTTTTTGAGCCTTCATTTTATGCTTTACTCACTTGACTTTCAGAGGAAGCCTGTATATTTTCGAGCTATTGTGGGATACAGCAGCATTCATATTCAAATTAAAAATGTATTAAAGCTTATCATGAACTATTCATCATATATGATTCTGGATTGCAGTGTCTTTGTATTGATGACCTGACCTTGGTAATCTATTCTATCTAATGGAAACCAAAAAAAAATAGCTGTCATAAAATCAATGTGCACAGAATGAAAAATAGACTCTTACTGGAAAAAAAACCCATTCAGAAAGAAAATTTATGAAGCCAGCAGCCAGAAAAATCACACTGGTTACCTGTACCTTCTAACCTGACCACCTTAAACATTCATTAGGCCAGGGGTTCTCAAATTGTGGTTTGCAACCCCCAGGGGGGTCGTGAGCAACTTAAAAGGAGGTCGAAAACTTCCCAGGGGATATGTGCAGCAGCATGGAGTGATGGATGGCAGTGGCGGCTGCCACATGGGAGCTCCCTGCCCCCCACCATGCAGCACTTGGGGTTGCGGTATCACAAAGTTTGAAAAGCCCTGCATTTGGCCAAACTTTAATTTCTGAAAATGTTAAATCCTCCACGAACATTTGACAATAAGCAAACTTTAAATTTTTTTAGACTTATCTGCATGGTAAATTATAAGTATATACAACTAAATTAGAAGATTTATGAACCTTGAGTTATTCGCCAACTAGGATATAGTTTCAAAGTAATGCTGGACAGTGGGATCTGCTGCAGTCTAAATGCTGCCATTAAAGAGAAAAAGCTGTGTGATGTCACATGGAAAAGATTTAGAAAACAAAGGTCCGAAATACACATTGCCACTAGTAAGGCAGAGTTTGGGAGACATTTAGAGGCTTAAGGGTTGCTAATATGTCCTATTTTTCCTTTGAGATGTCAAATGCATTACATTGGTAATTAGTGGACACAAAATTATATGGAGAAAGGCACAAGTTCTCCTAGAAAAAAACCCACGGACAGAGACCCAAAGTTTACCATTGCATTTAACATTTATGCCTTCAAAACCCACATGGGGTAGGTGGGCAAGTATAAACCTTGGTTTACTCAGATTATGGTCTGCTTGAGGAAAGGAACACTAATATTTTGTATGTAG
Organism: Gavialis gangeticus; assembly: GCF_001723915.1. Taxonomy (NCBI): domain Eukaryota; kingdom Metazoa; phylum Chordata; order Crocodylia; family Gavialidae; genus Gavialis; species Gavialis gangeticus. The sequence continues at coordinate 7,110,436 of NW_017728994.1, read as the reverse complement.
AAATGAATGCATACAACAAGCACTGGATACTAACAACATTTTAACCTCTAAGGGGTGGGAAAAGGAAAGGGCCAGGCATTAGTCTTTTCTGTAGTGGCAAACTATGCTTACAAAAATTCAGGCAACCCCCACTTAGCACTCTTAATTGGTTCCTGAAAAACCAAGTGTTAAGTGAAACCAAAAATATTTGATGACGCAAGAGGGCGACTGCAAGTGTTTTTAATGACCCAGGATGGAGACTGCCAGCGTTATAACAAAACTCACTGAGCGCTAAGTGGAATCAGGTATCAATTTTAAATGAGTGGTATAGCAAAATAGCGCTAAGCAAAACAGCGTTAAGCAGGGGTTGACTGTAATAGCTGGCTTAGTTTTGCAACCAAAATTATTTATACCTATAATTTGGGTCATTGAGATATCCAAGAATTGTACACGGTTTATGAGTACAACCAGTACTTAAAACAGCTTTACAGACCCCCAAACAGAGGCCTAATTAAGGTCTGGCAAAAACGTGTTTGTTTTTGTCTTTTCTATAACCCTTAGAAGTTCTGGGATCCCAGACCCATGCTCCTTCCATTTGACCTTGCTGACTGTCAAAACAGTATTAACCTCTAAGCCCTCTACAGTACTGCAATATTTAAAAATATTAAGCAATCACGTTGTTTTTGTGGATTTATATCATACATGGTTTTAACATTACTCTGGCTCTTGATCAGATGCCTGCTAGGAACATTCATTTCAGTTTTCAGGACTTCAGAAAACAAGTTTTTATTCCTTTAAATTTATGGCAGTAAATTTTTTTCTAGTAACTACTTGATTCCTGTAACTCCTTAAAGCTACAGTTTACCTTTTAATTTGGCATCACCTCCAAAAGCTCCACAGCCCCAGTTTCCTGTGGCTATTGCTGAAAGGTGCTGAGGGGGAACATTAGGTCGAGCAAAACCACAGTAGGCCTGCAGGAAGAAAAGAGGAATATCAGCAGATGAAATTATAACAAGCAAGTCATATGTTAAACAGTAGCAGTAAACAGCACAGTTTACTAGTGATCCAGTATTCAATATGGCATTAAGCTGCCTTAAAAATTAAAAATCAAGACACTAACACTAAGCAACAACTGTAAGCACTGGACAAGTTTAAATAAATGTTACATAAGAAAATCCTTGCTATTTCACTACCCCTAAAAAAGGAATAGGAATTTTTTAGAAAGAATCCTGAGAATAATTTTAACACTAGAACAATAAATTACCTGCATAGTTATACATCATTACACTAGATCCCAAGGCACTTTATACATTTAAGCTTTGTGTAATGAATACACAGCAAAGGGCCACTTGGTCCGGCACTGAAATCTCTTGGATGATATACGGGTAGTTACACAATGAACAGTTCAGCATAGAAAGGGAGACTGTTATACAGCTAAAACTAGAAGATGTATTTAGACGAGCAAAAAGCATATTACTACTTGAACTGAATGCTCCAGAACACTTCCAGTTTTCCTACTTGAACACAGAAGGTCAAGATTTCTCAATTATCATGGTTATCCAAGAGCACTTCTGGCAGTAGCATACCAACTAACACTGGACCTGGAGCTTCAATTAAGTGCTTATTCAGATAGGACAGCTATACAAACTAAACCAACTTCTACAGTGTTGAGGTTTCCATTACAGTGACCCGTATCTGCAGATTTTCTGCCTTGGTGCCCTTGCCCCATGCCTTATAAAGCTGTCACCTTTGAGGACACGGCACTATTTTATTTCTGTCTCTCCATTCCTCAAGCAATTCAAGCCCCACATTTCTCTTTGGAGGAAAGCAGTTTCTCATCTCAGATGTATTTTCAATTAGTTATATTTATTTTTTTAAAACAATTTTAATTCTACACTGAATTTTAATTCAAATTTCAGACCATAAAGCAAAAAGATGGTATTAGTTATAGGTGAAAATAATGCAGTTTTTCTTATTCTGCCTCTATTGCAATTATGCTGTAGGCTTAACGCACAATGCATCCCTTTTTATCTCCTGCCCAATCAGTTATTTCTCATACAGTGTCTCATCCCACTACCTAAGCAACCAAGCAGGATCCCAAGAAAGGGCCTTGCTAAATATAACAGTAGCTGGCTCTCTCATTTGAGAGAAACAAACAAAATGACCTTACAAGAAAATAAAACAGATTTTCCCAGCAGTAAATTAACTATAATGAGGCTTTTTTTTTTTTTTTTTTTT
>NW_017728994.1:7099587-7108138 GCF_001723915.1 Gavialis gangeticus | reverse complement strand
TTTTTTTTTTTTTTTTTTTATAGTTTGTGCAGTGAAAACTTGAACAGCCTACTGCTGATCTGCACTTTCAATGTTATGAACACAACATAGTATGCTAAATTTTTATACAAACTGGGCAAATATGTCTAATTCTTTAAACTCCTGAAACTGAGAATAAAAAAAGCCACCCTAAAATATAGGCCCTGTGAAATACTGAATTGAGGCAAAAGGAGGAAAAAAAATCTTTAACGTTGTTACAAGTCTTGGATAAAGAAATATGCTTTGACAAGAGATATATGTGGAAAAAGTAAATCTCCCTGTGAAGTTCTTGCAAAGGTATAAAAATGTATTGAACACATTGTCTTGTACAGATTAATAAACCCATTTCTTCCACTCCATTTGAGCTGTAAATTCTGACAGATATTAGTTATAATTTGGCAGCATACCATTATTCAAGGTTTGCAGTAAAGGTCTTGCACAATAGTTCACAAATCACTTGTTCCCTCAGATGCATGTGGCTTTTTAAAGTTTCTCCCTCCAGTGAAAATATCTGTGTGTTCAATGTTTGAACCAGATTTGTAAGAAATGACAGAACCTAGCAAACATTACTTCAGCTTGTGGAAAATAAAACCCCTCCTGTTGAGAGAACTGGATTCATACTAGATACGACAATACAAAACCATTTTGTTTCCCGCTTTCAAATCTACCAATTTATTTTGGGGTAATGACAAGAATAGAAAATATGGAGGAAAAGCTGTCTTTCCAGTATTTTTCCTTCTCAAATTTGAATTGGAAGAGCTGTAAGGTAGCCAGCTAAGTGCTGGAAGGTGGTACCTTGCACTGCTCCAGAATAAGCCTTATAGCCAATATAAAGGTAGAACAATCTTGTTCAAGGGAAGTCACAGTAATTTCTCTCTAAAAAGTGAGACCAAGGCACTAGAATTTTATGTTTTGACTTCAGGGTACCCAATCCTACAAGAGTACTTCTACACAGTGATTGCAGAATCACCACAAACATAATCTGACTGAAGAATCAAACCTAAAACAAACCACTTCCAAAAGATGCTGCTTTTGAATTATGCTGGTTAAAAGACCAGATGAATTTGTAAATTGCTTCAAGGAAATAAGTTAGCTCACATTATGTTAGTTTGCTTAAAAGAGTCAGTATATTTCTGTGAATGAGCTATCATCATATTACCATTCAACACTATGCTTCCTTAGGCATTTCGTAACACTGGTTAAAATATATACAATCTCTAAACAACAATATGCAATAGTCCACTGGAAATAACAGGATCAATTTGCAGTCTTAGTTTAAATTCAAGGGCCTGTGGGCAGCATCCAGCCCAGAGAGCCCCATTATCTGGTTCCTGGTGTTGTTCTTTGATCTGAATTGAGCAAGACATGCCCTATGGGCAGGGCCTGGGACATACGCTGCAAGAGGTGCCCATTCTGGAACCACACTGCACATGGCACCTGACCCAGGCATCCTGGGACACATACTGCCCAAAGTGCTTGCTCCGGTCAGTCTGGGACCAGCTTCTGGGGGTCCTGCATGCAGTACGGATCCCAGAATGGGTGGTGCAGTCTGGCAGGTCCAGGGCCTGTGATACCTGTGGCACCCACTCCAATCAGACCGCAGCCCTCACAATGTCTGTTCCACCTACCTCAGGAGCTATGCTGTATGTGGCGCCTGCACTGGACACTTGGGAATGCCCACCACATGTAGTGCAGATCCCAGAGCAAGTGTCAGTTCCAGTATGGTGGTCAGGAAAGGGAGGGAATCTAGGTCCTATGGGCTCAATCTGGCCCATGAACCAGCACCAAGTCACTCATCCAATGCACAGGGCCAGATGAGTTTGACAGCCGTAGTATAAAGGTATCTCTAGGGCAGGGGTGGGCAAAGTAAGGTCCATGGGCTGAATCCGGCCTGCTAAGAACTTTCACCTGGCCTGCAACACGTACCAACTGTACCCTGCCCAGTTCTTCCACCCATGAGGCTGGGAGCAAGGTGCCCATGTACACACATGGCCCCAACATACCCTGCTGCACCTTGTTCCTGCCCTCATGGCTGGAAGGTCCTGGCCCAGCCAGCAGAGACCTGCTTGGCTTCCCCGGTGTCCAGCTCACTCCGGACAGCAGGTAGGGAAATGGCAGGGGTGGAGCTGCAGCTGGGTGGGAGTGCAGAACGTGGGGCTGGGGCTGATGGCAGCATGGAGCCTGTGCCCAGGAAGGGTGTGGGGACCCCTTACACTCTCCCCACATGGTGCACAGCCACGGCAGGCAGAGGCAGCAACAGCAGTGGGTGGGGGTACTCGTGCCCAGCACAGATGCTGGTGCCCAGCACAAGGTTCTGGCCAGCACTGCACATTGCGGTGAGCAGCACAGCCCTTGCCAGGTGGACTCTATCACTGGTGCTCCTCACCATGCACTTGCAGCCCCCACACTCACACGGCACAGGACGAAAACCCCATGAGCTGGATCTGGCTGCCCTCTCTGCCCCCTGTGCGTGCGTGGCAGGGAGCACCAGTGATAGAGACGGCTCAGAAGGGGCTGTGCTCCTCACCACAAGCACAAGAGTGCCTTTGATAGAGATGGCCCAGCAGGCACCAGCACTGGGCACAAGCACCCCCACCTGCTGCTGTACCATGGTGAACAGTTGGGGGGGGGTTCCCATACCCTCCCACAAATGCCAGACACCTACACCCTACCCCTACAACCTCTCAATACACCCTATGCCCCCCATACACAGCTACACCTTCATAACCCTTCCGCACCCCACCATATATACCCCCCCACAAAATAGACAAGACTAAGACTTTATTTTAGAGTTATTATGCAATCATCTCTATATACACTACACAAACAAATCATGACAAAAATATTTTTTGTAATAAAATTAAAATAAGTTACAGTAGGTGTTTGACTTTTAATGTATGATTTGGTTTTTTTCTGGTTCTAAGATGGCAACTCCCCCCTCCTGGGGAGACAAGAGGAAGGGCTCCCCCCTCCTGGGGAGACAAGAGGAAGGGCTCCCAATGGCAATGGTCAGGGGTGCGACTTCTGGTTGCAAGATGGTGACCAGGGGGCAGGGCAACTGTCAAGGGGCTGGGCTACTCATGCAGCCCTTGGAAGCTCACCAAACCTTGTTAAACAGCCCTCCACCCAAAATAAAGTGCCCGCCCCTGCTCTAGGAATACATACTAACTGGCAGTAATCTTTAGGGAATAAGTAGAGTATTACTGTGCCCAGAATCTCTTCATATCACATCTCTTACAGCATGTATTTGTAAATCTTACTGCTTCGATCAGACATAATGCATTTGTTAGAATTCTGAACAGCTTATTACAGAACAGCTAATCATAGACAATGTTAGTAGCCTTTTTCCAGGATTAAGATCTGGCCCCATTAAGGCAAGTGAAGCTTAGAGATGAGATATTGTACCTATTTGTGAAAAGGCAGAAAGATGTATGTAAAACAGACTTACTAATTTTTATTTTCTTTCAATTATTTTCTAATGCCTTACGGCAGAACTGAGGTAAAGCAGAATCACTGGAGTCAATGGATATTGATTCCGGAAACACAACAAAAGTGGCCCAGTTGTTGATTGCCTATCTAAATAAACGGTACTAATAAGTGGCCTAATTAAAATTATTAGAAAGAGCTACAATTTCTTTTCACCTAAAGTTTGCTTCCAGACACCACAAAATTGCCTCTCATAGTTTACATAAATTGTAGCCAAAAATGTCTTCTGATAACTACAGTTAGTATGAACCCTAATACATTATGTACCATAGTAATTTCTAGTCTCTCATGTGATTTAGTATAGAAGTTTTCCTTAACTTTAAGTTTACCTTACTTAATGAATTGTAAAATATATTTAAGTCAGCAGTTGGCTTAGTATTTTCCTCAAATATGATCAGTCTGTGTCAAACTCTCTCTCTGCCTAACAGAGATTCTATACAAAAGCAAATGCATATATCTAGCCTAATGTATGAAAGATGCAAAGCCTGTCAATGTAATTGGTAACTTAAACTCTGGTCTCAAATGCACTGAGGTAAGTGATTTAGTTTTCCAATTAAGCTGTCACTGAAGTTTAATAAATTCATTTTTCAGGGCTTATTTCATTACTAGCAGCATAGGAATATGATGAATTTTATTTTACACATGGAACACACTTTTTTTGTTCGTTTTTTTAAACTAAATTAGTCTGGATCAGAATACAGAGTGTTTGGAAAAAGACTATCTTTAAAAACACATCTTCTTCTTAACTGGAAGGTAAATGAAAAAAGTTAAGCAAATTCAAGCAAATTTGCGTAAGCGAACTAAATAAGATTTGATTCTGAAAAGTGATGAATGCTTCAGACTCCGCTGAAATAAAATAGAAAGTGAGAGCTTCCACCAGCTGTCCTGGTTGAGTCGCATACTGTGTTGTTCACCTATTCTAAAGATTAATTGTGTAAGGCACAGAAATTAATAAAAATACCTGCGTTACTTGTTTTATAGAAGATCTGCAGCTAAAGATATTTCTATCTGAAAAGGTTAGTGCCAAGGTGGTACAAGAGAGAAACCAACACAACTGGCTCATCAGATGGGGCTTAATACAATTAGAACTGGTAAAGTTGGCCAGATGAAATTTTATTTGGTAAAATTGAAAATGCAGAAAAACCAAACATTTCAAATGTCTTGATTTTATTCACCTGTTGTTCGGAAAAGAGAAAGACTGTAATAATATTTTAAGGAATTTTTAATTCAACTAAAATTGTTTCAGGTTAGTCCATTTTTTGATACTTCAGAATGGCTGGCAGACTGGACAGAGGGTAGAAGGACAGAGAGGAGAAAGTTATTTGCACAGTTCTATCCAAGATGTAGGTATGGGAACTCTCTGTTCAGACTAATTGAAAAGGGAAGTTTAAGTTGGACACCTATTAGGGGGAAGAAAATTATGCCAGAATTTGATCCTGAACTAGAAACAGGGGAGGATAGTAAATAATGTGAGAATTCTTAATGATTTCTGTATAGAAACATGAAGCACTATGTTTTTTTAAAACCAGAAGAGTAGGCTAGATTCATTTGAGTTAATAAATCATAACTAGAAAACCACAAATGGTACAAGATAGTTACAAACAGGTCCTTAGGATCTCTAAAGTGTATTTGAAATAAGTGCCCAATAGCCTGATTAGTTTTTACAATACAACCATTTATCAATCAGCACTCTACGTAGTAAGCTTCTTTTATCTTACCTTGCAAAATTTGAAGTACGCCTTTTATAAAATGACACTAAAATTAAGTTGTCCTTTAAAGGAGTTGTTGACACTGAATGAATTATTAAAAAAGCATGACAAATTATTATTTTAGCTGTGAAATAATAGACCTTAAACTTCAGGATGGATTAAAAAATTACTAGCCTTGTTGAGCTCTCTTTTAATTTTCTCAGGAGAAAACTGATCAAGGAAACGCCTGAAATGAAACGCATCTATAGCAACAATTTCAGTGCAGCGCCTCTTCCATTCATCTCTGTAGTGGGGGAAAGAGAAGAACAATGACATTAACTATTTTATATATCTCGGACAAAAAATTTCCAAAATGAGTTATTCTTTCTAGGACTTCTTCAAGAGTAAAAATATGGAAATAATGTCAGAGAAAAGCAGCAATGTAATGTCACAAGGAACTCTTCTGAAAAAGGCTTTGTTGAGGAAAACATGAATATTTCTAAATCTGTAGGAAGAAATCCAATTACAATCTGACTGCTAGACTTGTCTAATAAAATGTGTAAATACACAAACTTTACAGATGCACTGAATGATCAGAAAAATACTAATTCTACCTATATCCCCAACATCAAATATATATTTCAAGAAGCATTTGTTCTGTTCCTATATTGTACTCGCAATTTTGTGTATTCATTATCATATTACATTACCTAAGGAACCCTTCCAGGAATTCCTGTGCAGATCAAGGCCTGCTGACTGTGACTCTGTTTAATGTTTTCATTACCAACTCTAAAACACAGCTGTTGTAGGGATAATACCACCATCTTGCAGAGGTATATGAAAATAAACTAATGTCTGTGAAGCACTCTGATATAACAGTAATGACTGCCATAAAAAACCTTTTTAATATGTTAACAAGACTTTTGTACTGAAAACTCATAACTATAAAAGCTGTCAGAATTTGAAAATGAAGTACTGGCAGATTAGACTTTTGGCACCTGGGAAGATAAGGGAAGCCATTTAGCGCTGCAAAATAAGTGCATTAGGTTGGTGTTATTACAAAAAAAAAATTAAAATAAATTTAAAAAAAAAAAAAAATCAGCAGTAACAATTGAAGTTGGTCAGCTGTCATTTTGTTTCAGAGGCAGCACCCTTTCTGACTGTAGGCAGCTCAAGTGTCTCAAAATTACTCCTGCAAGTTACCTTTAGTCTCAAAAGATTCTTGTTTGAAAACCTATCGTGGTTACTGAGAACTAGACATTTTTAAATTAATGCACCAATTACCTTGCATAATCCTGTGGCAAAGTATGGATTTTGTAACAAATTCCAGAGCCAGAGAATATATAGGCCTGGTCTATAAAAATGTAAGTACTTTACTTAATTAAAAATGTCTGTGAAAGAGAAGACAGAAAATAAGTACCCAAAGAGCTCAGGTTCAAAATTTCAATGCAATTTCCTTTTGCCTTTTTCACAAACATTAATTGTTTGGGGGTTTTTTTTAAAACCATTTAACAGTGAAAATGTTACCTTGGGGTCTTATCTTCATGGCTTCTTGCCCATCGGTATGTTTCGGCATAGCCTGTATATTCACTATACTGTTCAGAACCTGAAATAAATAATTTAACACATCTCACACACCATCTGCAAATCCCCTCCCATTTGAGGAGTCTTTGCTTCTCAGAATATATATGCAATTTATACCAATGTTAATGGGAGCTACACATTAGTGTTAAATGACAAAGTGACTTATTTGTGTATGAGTATCTTTTCCAACACTGGCAGTCACAGCTACATTCTCAACTTTCTCACTCCACAGTAAACTCACTAGAAAAAGGCACAAGATAGATGGCAGGGAACAATAAGCTAACTTCTTTTGCCAGGGTTGGCACTGCGAGGGAAATGGGTGTAAAGGAATGGAGGTGGAAACAGAGAAAATGGACAAAAATGAATCCAATGCAAAAATTTTCAGTGGACAATGAATGTTTAAACCAAAAGTTTCTGGTAGTGAATGCTTATTTAATACAGTCCAGATGCCTTACTGCCATCCAAGTAAAGAAAATGAGCTTGCTAAAATTTAGGAGTGCCAAGTCTGAGAAAAAGTGTATGGTTAGCATTATTGAAATGCACTGACAGCCTTATTATAACAGAGGGAAGCTGTCATGCTTGATCAGCCCAGAAGACCAGAAAGGGTTGTATTATCTCAGTCACTGTTCTACTGTGATGGGCACAGAATAATCAGCTGTTCTTTCATACAAATAGAGTAGCAAGTTTATTTTACCCAGATTTAATAATTGGACTGTGATATCTAATTTGGAGTTTTAAAAGTAAAGAAATTCCACACAGAACAAACCCTGATAAAATGGATTAAGTTCTTAATGTTAGTTCTCTTTATAAAGTCAATTCAATTCTGCTGCCTTGGAAATATCAGGACTCAATCATACTAGGAAGGGAAGAAATCTGTAATATACTGACAAGGATTAACATTTGTATTATTACAACTCATTAGTACATAGTTAAAGTTCTTAACATGACATGCACTATTATTCTGTTATGACAGGGGCTAAACAGGTAGTAGGTTCACTGTTGCTTAAACCAACTAATTTATGTACAAAACAGTAACAATAAACTCATCAACCCAGTAGTCAGAATGTAACACCACTATATTTTAACCATCATTAGTGAAATAAACCTAAACACGGGAAGGAAACATGGTAAAAATGGAAAAGTGATCTTTGTTAGAACTATGTTTTCATGGGACAATTTTATTTCTCTGAAAGAAAACCTATAAAACATATGAAGGAGAAAGGACCAGAATGAAGGAGTTAATTATTACCTTGCGTTAGGAGAGATGCAGCATTTTATTACCCAATAGAAGCATTAGGCATCAAGATTGCATACCCTGAAAACTCTAATGCTCCATCCAGGTCTGCTTTTCACTACATCAGGTATAAGGTGTCTCATTTCGGATCTCACTCCTTACAACTACCTCCCAACCAAGACCCCTGTCTGGAGTCAGAGGACACGTCCAGACAAGCGTGCACATGCATCTGGCCCCGCCTCAAACCCCTTTGAGGCAGGGCAACAGGCAAGTGCGGGAATGAAACAATGTTCCCTGCGCTGCAAACTTAGATATCCAGGGGTCTAAAAAACTTGAAGTTTAAAAAAGCGGAGCAGGACAAGGTCCTGGAGCATGCCCTGAGGCAACTGGAGGCTGGGTCCTCCATGAAGACGGTCTGGATGCCAGAGAGTCTCTATGGTTGGCCCCTCGCCCTGGTGCTGGTAAGTAAGGGGTCGGGGGGCTGAAGAAGTGGGGAGGGGACCATGGGGGGGACCCTCAACAGCCCTACCCACTCCCCCAG
>NW_017728994.1:7095112-7099238 GCF_001723915.1 Gavialis gangeticus | reverse complement strand
TAGCCCTTGTGTGGGGGCTGAACCTCCGTTGGAAGGCCAAACTCTTTGTGTGGGGGACGAATCCCCTGTTGGGGGGCTGAATCCCCTGTGTGGGGGCCATTGCTCTGTGGGAAGGCACCAAAATATGTATTCATGAATTCATGAAAGTTGTATTTAGAGTTCACTTTATTATTATGATAAGAGACTTGGCTTTAACACTAAGATATATCAATAAAACACTGTCCAACTGATCGCTGTCTGTCTCACTCTCTCTCTTCATAGTGGTCTTTTGTTTTACCTGTGGAGGAACACTGATTTGGGGGTATTTTGCAGAGTGACTTTGGGATTTTTTTTAATCAGGGATTTTTCAGTTTTCTAATAGGGAACACCAGAATTCCTGCTAGGGAGGCCAGTGGCAGGACCCTGCCTGCTCAGAGCTGGCACCTTGGACCCAGCTGGCTGTGGCTGACCTACTGGCCAAATGGGGCCAGGAGGACATGCTTTGACAGTTCAAAGCAGGCCACCACACCCAGAACATCTTCCAGGCGATAGCTGCCCAGATGGCCGAGCAGGGGGCACACATGGCAGTAGTGCTGCACAGAGGCCAACCCTGCAACCACAGTCCACTGGCAGCTGGCCCAGAGGAGCAGATGCCTCTACTGGTCCGCATCTGGGTCTGGCAGGTGGGCTGAAGGTCACAGCCAGGCAGCATCCCCCAGACTGCTGCAGTGGGTAGAGGGTGCAGGGAACTCTCAGGGCTGCTTCAGCAGTTTAGCTGGCACAAGGGGTAGTGTCCCCGGGTACCAACTAGCTGGGCCCCAGAAGCTCCTGAGAGCTGGTAGCGTGAGCTACTTTCCCGGGCAGCTTTTTATACTGCTGAGGCCAGGACAGGGCAGCTTTTTATACTGCTGGGGACAACACAGGTGCTGGCCCCAGGCTCTAGCTCCCCCTAGCTGCAGATCCAGGAGGAGCCAGGCAGGGTTATTTTGCCCCAAGTGGCACAATTTGCTCCACACCAAAGTGCATGTTCGAGCACATGTGCTGAAGCAAAAAGTCCCAGCTCAAATTTGCACTGCTTCTATTTGAGCTGCTGCAAGCGCACGTGCTTGCATGTATGGACATGCCCAGAATGGTCAACAGATGGACAAGTACTCAGGTGACCCTGACCGCCTGGGTGGGACTGGCTGCCCAAGTGCTGCCATCTGGCTCCAGTTAAGGTGCTTGAGAGTGGCTGTTCAATATAAGCAGCAGCCTTTGCAGTGCTCTGGGGGCTTGCAACAGGACACATATCCCCTGTTTAGCTCTTGATTCCTAGCCTTGTTCCTGATTCTTGGTTTCTTGCTTTCTAATGTGGTTCCTTCTACCACTCTAGCTCTTAATCTCTAGGTCCTGCCTGCATCTCAGCCAACTTTGAACCCCTGCCTAAGCAATACGCTACAACTGAATAGTTTAGTGTTTGTACTCCCTGACTGTGACCCTGGTGCACACCCCAGCTCCTGATGTCCAGGTCATGCTTGTGACATCTACATCATGAGTGGCTAACTTGCAGTATATATGCCACAAATGGCACAGAAAGGCTCCATGTGTGGCACTTGGCAGACCAGGAAGGCAGCACAGTGGCAGATAAGACAGGGAACAGACAGCAAAGGAGCAGATTTGGCAGGGAAAAGGGGATTGGAGTAGCACTTGGTGAGGGTGCAGGGCTAATCTGTGGCATGCCTGCCAAAAAGTTTGGCTTCCTTCTGCCCTACAACATCCACTGAAATGCATCCTCAATCCCATTCTGTAGTCTTCAACTGACCATCCAGTTGTAGCTTATTGGCTAAACAAGAAGGAGTTCTTCCATTTGTGTTGTTCATATGCATGTTCTACTGGGAATATGCATATTACGCAAGCACTCAGGTCAGAAGAAAATGTTTATCCTTGCAGAACTCAGGCAGCATGCACTTCGACTCCTGTTTCTTCTCAGCCTCAGAATCTTAGAGTACCTGGGACACTGAGGAAGAGGGAAAAGAGGGTAGCATATGGTATATACATACGGACAATACTTCAAGAACTTTAGGCTATTCTTTTCCTTTGAGTGCATATCTGTACACATTCTACTCGTGATGATGCCAAAGCAGTACCTGATCCACCTGGAGGGGAGTCTCAGAGTCCTCTGCAAACAGTGATAGGCAGGCTGATTTGTCAAATTCAACATCTACCTTAGAAGACCCCATAGTTACTGAAGTACTTGGTAAAGTTTTATATGGAATACCAAGTGGTTGCCCTACAGATGCTTGGAGTAGAGAAATTCAGAAGGAATAAGTTCTGATTAACATTAGGGGTCCTCCTTGGTAACTTTGTGACAAACCTTGATTCAATCTGAGATCTAAATAGTTGGGCTTTGAGCAGAAGGTTTTTGCATCTTTGAAGTGCACACATAAACAGCCAAGGAAATTTCTGGACAGGCTTAATCCTGTGCATATAAAAGAACAGGGCTCTCCATGTCAAGTGTGCAGAAAGAAGCTTCACCTCTTACAGCAAAGCTGAGGGAAGAAAATTGGTAGGTAAATCTGTAGACTTAAGTGGAATTCAGTGATAATCTTGGGTGGGAACCAAGAACGAGTCCAAAAGAAAGATCCTACACAGATAAAACACAGTAAGAGGGAAACCTGCTACCAGCATGCGGACATTAACAGATGGAGCAGCAGTAAAGTGGCCATCAGTTCGAATGGTGGTCCTGATAGGGCAGTGGATCCAGGTTTAGGTCTCACTGAGGGACCACATCTCATACAAGATTGTCAGGTCCTTAAGGAATTTCAGCACTGCTGGACAGAAGATGTACTGACCCTACACAAATGGCTGTTGAGCATAGACAGCAGCTGACAGAGCTGAGGGACAGGCCATGATTCTTCTATACCACTAGGTAATTTAAGATGGCAGGGCAGAGCCCTGTGGAGAGAGAAAAATCTTTTATGCCACAAGGCTGAAAATCTACAGATTTAGCTAGGTTATTTCATCTGATACAATCTTTGCTGTTATAGGTGAGGACAGAGATGTAGCAGGGCACCTCCATGTCTGGGGCAGCCATGATACACAAGGCAGAGCCGGCTGCCATAGTGTCAGTGGTGGCAACAGGCAGCCATACCTCTAGTGGTGGTTATTTTTGTCACTCTTCACTGGACTTTCCAATCTGTCCACATCTTTCTTGAAGTGTGGGGTCCAACACTGGACACAGTACTCCAGGTGAAATCTCACCAGTGCCAAGTAGGGAGGAAGAATTACTTTCCTTGATCTGCAGTACAACCCTGTACGCTGTTGGCTGCCTTGTTTTTTTCTTTTTGGCAACAAGAGCAACCTGCTGGCTTATATTCAGCTTAAGGTCCACAGTAACCCCCAGGTCTTCCTTCATAGTACTACTCATGCAATTGTTCCATCCCAAATGCAGGACATGTCACTTATCTTTGCAAGTGCAACTGATTTCAGGCCATTTCTCCAGTTTGTCCAGGTCATTCTGAATTCTAGCTTCACCCTCCAGAGTGTCTACAGCTCAACCCAACTTGGTATCATCTTCAAATCTGCTAAGTGTACATTCAATCCTATCCTCTGAATCATAAACAAAGATATTAAACAATACTGGACTCAGAACAACCCCCTCAGGAACCTAGGTCAACACATCCTCCCAACTAGACATTGAGGCATTGATGGCTAGTCTTTGAGCACAATGAGCCAACCAGGTTATGTGTTCACTTGATAGTACTTTATGTATCCACTCAACAGTACAGTAGTCTGTATTCCCTAGCATATAAATGAGAATGGCATAGGAGACTATCAAAAGCCTTGCTAAAATTAAGGTTCATCACATCCACTGCCCTCCCCATATCCACAGATCCTATCACCATATCATAGAAGGAAATCGGGTTGGTCAGGCATGACTTGCTCTTGGTAAATTCACGCTAGCTGTCCCAATTACTGTGTTCTCCTCTGGGTGTTTCACGATAGATTCCTTGAAGACCTGCTCTATGATCTTTCCAAGTACTGAAGTTAGACCGACTGGGGTCCATATTCCTGGATCGTTCTTCTTCCTTTTCTTAAAGATTAACACTATATTTGCCCCTTTCCTGAATCATAGTTTCATAGTTTCTAGGGTCGCAAGGGACCTGAG
>NW_017728994.1:7090085-7095101 GCF_001723915.1 Gavialis gangeticus | reverse complement strand
AAGATTGGAACCACATTGGCCCTCTTCCAGTCCTCTGGCATTTGCAATCATTTGCAACTATATTGCCTTCTGAATTCCATAAGAGAGCTATACTTTTCTTGCCCTACCCTGTATTTCTCACAAGCTTGTAGAATCCCTTTTTATTGCTTCCTATGTCCCTTGCCAATTCCATCTCAAATTGTACGTTGGTCTAAATTTTCTCCCTGCATGCCTCTTATATTCTCTTCCTTAGTAATAAGATGAAGTAAGGATCCTTTTTGTAGGATTCCTTTTCAGGTTTTCAAATAATTGAAGAACTTGCCGTTTAGCCTTGTTGGACTCCTTGCTGCAGCTCCCATTCTTTCATTGCTCTGGGATAGCTTGCTCCTGCACCCCTAATAAAGCCTTCTTTAAGTACAGCCAGCTCTCCTAAACTACTTTTCCCTTCAGACTTAACTCCCAGAGGATTCTGCCCACCAGTTCTCTGAGTTTGTTAGTCTGCTTTTCTTAAGTCTATTCTGCTGCTCTCCTTCCCATCCCTTCAGATCTTGAATTCTTATCATTTTGTGGTCAGTTACCAAAGTTAACTTCCACCTTCACATTCTCAACCAATTCCTCCCTGTTTGTGAGCCGCAAATAGAGAAGAGCTTCCCCTGTAGCTAGCCTATCCACCACCTTGATCAAAAAGTACACGCTCCACGAACTTGTTGGTCTACTCACTGCAGTGTTACCCTCCCATCTGATGTTGCAGTAACTGAAGTTACCATGAGAACCAAGTCCTGCAATTTAGAAACTTAATGTCTGCAACCTTTACCCAACTGACCAACCAGTGTCTGCCATATGATCCCAGCTGGGATCATTATTATCTGGTTGATGGGGAGGGTGATCTTTCTAGATACAAACTGACAGAAAATGTTCATGAGGCTCTGTGAAGGCTCATCAGCTGCCTTCTCTGATCTGCAGTCTGAGCTGCCTGCTGCATGAGGTAATGAAATCATCTAATATCACTCGTATCACTCATATGTGGTGCTGAAGGAAGGATGATTACCTCATCTGGAGAGGAAGACAGCAGTTTAATGTCAAGAAATCCCCCCTTCCAGAGGCTGGGTCTGAAGAGTCCTCCCATTCCAAGGTCAGGAGGGAGAGGTCAGATTTGAATAACCTGTGACAAACACCGCAATTCTCTTTAATAAGGCACCTGGGGCCAAAACAGCTAAGGATCCTTGCAACTGGAAACCAAGAAATGAGAGGTCCTGGTCCAGAAGTTCAGGGCTTTCACCTGGTCACAGCAGGGTGCAAAGGGGAAGGAAGATCTGAAACCACAATCATCCTCTGAGTTGCAAAGACAGCATCAAGTGAGGAAATCCCAATTATGATGCCAATGAACCTCCTCTCAGTTTCTCTCTTTCTACTCTCCAGTCTCAGGCTTACCAGACTCTGGACACATCTACACATGCATTAATGTGCTGTGGTTACTGTGCATTAAGTTTAGTACTTGTAATAACATGTACTAACTAAATGTGCTGTAGCTGACGCTACTGTGAAGTAGTGCTGAAACACCCCTTTTAAGTGACACTAAAAGCGCAGAAGACTAATTCTACTGTGCATTAGCACAATAACACTGCTTTTGCCATGATGTGCTAATGTGCAGTAGAATTAGCCTACTGCACATCTCATGTAGATGTGCCCTCTGTGTCCCAATCTACTTGGTTACTTAATCTTTCCTTGCTTTCTTTCCTTTCTATTTAAAAATCAGTGACTTCCTTACTCCAGTAAGCCATGGCTCCACTCTTTCCTTATTCTCTGTCTGCTTCCAACTCTTGCCTTATATTTAGATTGCACAAGCTTTTTGAAGAAAGGGACTACACTTTTTTGTTCTGCATTTGCCTGGGGGTGTCCTGGTGCAACTTGAAGGCACTGAGAACAGATCCACTGCTCTCAACTCTGACTCCAAGCCCCCCAGAACAGCCTTACTGGGAAAGATCTTTGGAGCCCCCAAAATCTATAGGCTAAAGTATACTTAGGTGTTTTATGAGAATGATGTGGGAAATATTGAGAGTGATAATCTTTGAGTACGTTCTCTAAAAAATTTCAGGGATTTTAGCTCTTAAGCTCTAATAAGTTTCTGAATGTGAACTGCTTTTTTCAACTGTTTACAAATATGCCAAATTTGGGAAGATTTTTATTGCGATAGAAAGGGGCATATTCCTAACAGGCCAACCACCTGCAAAACCCTGGGGATGCTGGACCATTTCAAGAAAAAGATCATACCATTTTTTAACATGGTCCAAACAACCTATTTGTCTCTAGCTCTACTTCAGAAACTGCCAGTTTGCATGAAGTTTTCAGGGGGAAAAAAACTAAGGACGATTTAGAGCTTTTAGATTTCCAAATTCGAACTGTTGAAAGTTATCAGCAAATAAAAACAACATCTGAAGTGTTGGAAAACCTTAACAACAGGCCGTACTAGCAGCCTTGCTTATGATAGAGAAATGAGAGTAGAGAGAAACTTTTCAATTTACTCAATATTATGACAGCTGGCCCTATAAGAGAGAGTGACTCAGGCACTAATAATTCAGAACTTTTCATAAGAATGATACAGAGGAATAAAACAAAGGGTAAACTTAATCTCTTCTAAACTTTATGGCTGGTAACTGGAAAGGTTTAAGAACTAAGTAATCAAATAAAATGCATACAACTGTTTCCTTTTTTGGCCTCATGTGACAAATAGATTCTGAATACTGATCTGTTCATTCTAAATGGCACTCTGAGGGAACAACAAAACAGAAGTTGGGAATGGCAAATTATTGAAGAGTATATGTACAGCTTAAATATTTTCTCCACTCAAGCACTTGAGTCTAAAATGATGAGCCTTCTTACCAGCTCTTTGTTTGGCCTTTTAACCTATTATAACCCATCATTTATTGTAGAATCAGATTTCTGTAGACCTGATTCTAGGTTCCAGATGTTTGCAATGTGATGAATCAAATTTAATACTCCATTCAATATTAAATAGAAGTGACCCTAACAATTCACTTGAACAGGAACAGAAACAAATCCACTAACCTCTCAAATCAGAAAGCACCAGGAGTCTGCTTACGGTTATATAAATGTTAAATGAGTTGCAGAAGAAAGTGCTTCTGACAGAGCAGGCATGTGTGGTTATATGGGAGAGAATGCAAGCAAACACTTGTGTGTAGTTTTTAAATTATTATACACAAAACACTTTGGTGATGATATTCTTTACTTGTTTTTCAATTCACTTATTGATATGCTTGAGAAAACTGTCTGGCCAAAAAAGTGAAAAAAACAAGTAAGGAAAGTGAATGACCTCTCTGATAGCTAAGAACAAACTAAGAAGCATTCAACGTTGAAACTAAATTTTTATTTTGGATACAGCATTTAGATGGAAATCACTGGGTTACCAGAAATGAAGCAATATTGTGTTGTTTCCTTTTTTTGTGTGTGTATTTAAGGGTCATCATTTTCATCTATTTTTATGAAAAAACAGCTTTTGCTAGTCAAAACATCAAACAGTGAATAAATAATCAAGAGGCTCAAGGAAGCCATACAAAATCTAAACTCATGTCCAGAAGCTCAGCATTACTGAAAACCACTGATTTTTATAAGTGAAACCCTGGAAAACTCTCTGACAAACATAGTTGATCAAGATGCAATCATCTTGCTTATGAATCACAGGGTTAATTGTTGTTGGAGGGAAAAACAATAAAAGACAACAAAAAGGAATTCCTGGTTAATCTTCAGATTCTCCATACTCCTTCCTATACTTCGGCTTACCTATCAACATTTTCAATATCTGGATTAAAAATTAAAGCCTCAGATACCATATAATACTGAAGAGCCCCAAAGAAAACAGGCCTTTAAAAGCCAAATGATATGCCATTTATGCAGTAAACAAAATACCAAAAAACAGGAAGAGAAAGAAAAAAAAATATTACTAAGAACAAAGTGAGAAGCAAGGATTTTTGTGGGCAATATTTTCCATTGCAGGGGTGGCCAATCACTGTGGTATGCATGCCACAAGCAACCTCTGTGGCACACAGAAGTTTAGGCAGGGGAAGGTGTGGGGCTACTTTGTAGCACGCATGCCAAAAAGGCTAGTCCCAACTTTTATTGGACTCATTGCATCGCTGAAACAGATTTGAATGCTTATCAAACTCTGTTCCAACAATGTGGTTGGCCAGTAAAAGATATTAACCACAAAGTCTTGCCTACATTTCCTAGAGTACCACACTACAACATTACTCCAATACTAAGAAATACGGTATTTAGGCAGATATCTACTCAAGTTCAGAGGACAAACTACAAAGCAAGTTAAAGGTGGCACAAGAGTAAGTACAAGAAACCAAGGCAGGCATGGTTCTTTGAGTAGATGTGATATCTTTTATTAGACCAACTGAGTAGTTGGAAAAAAGCGCTTGACAATCTTTCAGCTGCAGTCACCTTTCTTCAGGCATAGGGAGTAGGGCTGTGCAAAGCTTTGGTAGCCAATTCGATTTGGAGGAGTTTTGGCTCGATGTGGGGACCAAATCTCCAAATCGAATCAGGAGACCAATGAAAAACTCTGAATTGATTCACAGCATCCGAATCAATTTGGAAAAGTTTCAGAAAAGATTCAACCACTTCAGAGATTCAGCCATAGACTAAACAGGAAGCTGACAGCTGCCTCCAGCTGGTAAGTCTGTTGGGGCTGGGGGAGGGGAGAGCAAAGATTTGGGGCTGGGACAAGCTGTCCAGCCAGGCCAGAGGGCGTGGGGGATGCGGGCACAGCAGCACTCGCAGCGGGGGCTCTGCCCTGCTACAGCTTGCCCAGCCAGGGCAAGGAGGGGGAGGGGGAGGTGGAGCCAGACGTGGGCAAGCAGCAGCAGGGCATGCTGTTCTGAGACTCCAAGAGATGAGAGAAGCTAGAAGTGTGGCAGATGTCAGTGAGAATGTAAATAGGTGGAAATTAGAAAGACAGGAGGTAAAGCAGGGAGGGGGAAGAGAGTAGGGGAAAAAAAGGTTAAAGGGAGATAT
>NW_017728994.1:7079069-7085085 GCF_001723915.1 Gavialis gangeticus | reverse complement strand
CATGCTGTTCTGAGACTCCAAGAGATGAGAGAAGCTAGAAGTGTGGCAGATGTCAGTGAGAATGTAAATAGGTGGAAATTAGAAAGACAGGAGGTAAAGCAGGGAGGGGGAAGAGAGTAGGGGAAAAAAAGGTTAAAGGGAGATATTACAGTGATAGAATACAAGGTAGAAAAGAGGCTGTCAGTGAAAAAGAAAATAGTTGGAGATCAGGGAAACAGGAATGAGAGAAGCTCAAAGTGTGAGAGGATGTAGTGAAAATATAAATAGGTAGAAAGGAAATACAAAAGGTAAAGTAGAGGAAGGAGGGGAAGAAAGTGAGGGGGGAAGCGGGGTGAAGGGCAAAGGGAAACATAATAGTGGTGATTCTGGGGCTTTCTACAGAACCTTAGCAGTCACCATCGGGTTTGTTGCAATCAGGTACACAAACAGGATAATACTGTATTTTCTCACATAAAACACACAACTTTCCCCGCAAAATCAGCTGCAGGAAATGGGACAGCACACTTTAACCAAGGAATTATGGTAATACCAGCTTCTGCCATGCAAGCCTGTCAAGGGAACAGAAAGCTTCTGCCACACAAGCCCACATGCTGAGGCAGAGGCTCGTACTGAGCCAGCTGGGTGGGCCCTCAGCTGACTTCACAGGCAACACTGGCTAGGTTCAGGCCCTCAACTGACCTGGCAGGCACTTCAGGCTGCATACCCAGCTCAGGAAGAGGAAGAGAAACGAAAAGCAGATGGGCAGTTTGACTCAGCCAGCAGCAGCTATAGTGTCTTGAAGCTAGGGAGTTAACAGAGAAGCATTTTGCTCTCTCCGCTCTCTGCAACAGCAGCTACCTATGTTTTCCCTGGGAAGATAGCATACTTACCAGTACTTACAAAGAAATCTTTTTTTCATTATTCTGCCTTTCAAAACAACATGTGTATCTTATTCCAGAAAGCACAGTAATAGTTAAACGTTTGGGGAAATATATTATCCCAGGAATCTCTAGCATTCCCTTCAACATTTCTGTAGAAAGATAATGCTATCTATATTGAAGAACTGACTGCCTTGCATGACCAGTTTCACATTAATTACAGCGATGATATCAACCAGATGCTGCACAATCACAATAAATCTAATTTTCTCCCCAATTTCTCAGACTATTCTGCAAATTTGGGCAGCACACTTACATCCATTAGGCCACCGAGTCAAGATGTATCATAGAATGAATGTAATTTATCAGGAGGGTAGCTGCATGGAAGAGATTCACCTAAGAAGTGAGATGGAAGAAAGCCAGAGATCAAATGAAGATGATGAAATGGCCATTTCCATTAGAGGAGCAGAATATCACATTGCAGATATTAATTAGAAGGCACTATAATGAAGTAAAGTGGATTGGAGGAATACTGGTTGAATAAAAAATTACCCTTGTTTGTTCCTAGTACATACTTCTTTTTCTGACGGTGAATGTCTATCAACCTTGAAAACTTATTTTCTTACTGTATCCCCAGATGGGCTATCAAGCAGGCTTGCACAGTTGGGCTCATCTTTACCACCATATTTTTCCACATCCCACACATGCAACAGATAAGACAAATACCTTGTTTTGGGGGTGGAAAAAGAAGGAGAAAAAAATATATTACTCCACAGTCATGGCTGAATACTGGCCATGTGGAGCAGGGACAGTCTACTTATCAGTATCACACACCTTTCTCTTCCTGCTCAGCAAAAACCTAGAGGTTTAACCCTGTAACAGCTGCTACCAAATTGGCAGATAGTACAGCGGTAAGCTGCTACCAGCTCCCCTCTCAGCCTTCTTTTCCTCAGGCTGAAGAGTGCCAGATCCCTCAACCTTTTCTCATATGACTTGCCTTTTAAGTCTCTGATCATACAAGTGGCTCTTTTTTGGTATCTCTCAAGCTTGTCCACGTCCTTGTTAAAGTGTGGTACCCAGAACTGGATGCAGTACTCCAGCTACCGTCTCACCACTGGTGAGTACAGTGGAAGAATCGCCCCCTTGGTTTGGCTGGAGATGCATCAATTGATGCATGCCAGAATATTATTTGCCCTAGTGGCTACAGCATTGCACTTGTGGATCATTCATACTGTCGTCTATTATTACCCCCTGGTCCCTTTCATTTGTGGTGCTAGTCAGTTTGGTGCCGCCACGCCTGTAGGTGTGTTGGGGGTTGCTCATCCCAAGGTGGAGCACTTTACATTTCGTGACGCTGAACTTCATCAGATTCCAATTCGCCCAACTTGCTAGCCTCTCTAGGTCCGTCTGTATCTGTAACCTATCTTCAAGCATGACCACGCTCTCCCATAACTTGGTGTCATCCGCGAACTTGGCCAGTGAGCTTTTCACCCCCACATCCAAACAGTTAATAAAAATGTTGAAAAGTACTGGACCGAGCACCAACCCTTGCAGGACACCACTGCAAACATCTTGCCAGGACGACAGATCCATTCGCTATGACTCTCTGGGTTCTATCTTGCAGCCAGTTTCTCACCCACCTGACTGTCTTGGAGTTAAGCCCACAATTTTCTCGCAAGGGCATCGGGGGATACTAAATCAAAGGCCTTTTGCAAGTCAAGGTATACAATGTCAACGTGCTCCCTTGTGTCCAGGTGGTGAGTTACCTGGTCATAGAAGGAGATGAGGTTGGTAAGCCAAGACCTGCCTGCGACGAAGCCATGCTGGCTCATTCAGAATTTTACCTTTTGCAAGACTCCTTGATGAACTTTTCTAGGATTTTTCCTAGGATGGAAGTTAAGCCAATTGGTCTATAGTTACCCAAGTCTTCTTGTGGATGAGCACAACATTGGCCCTCTTCCAGTCCTCAGGGACTTCTCCACAGTGCCACGAGTTGTGGAACTGTTTCTCCAGGGGTTCTGCAGTGACTTCAGCCAGGTCCTTCAGCACTCTTGGATGAGGATCATCCGGTCCTGCTGACCTGTATACGTCTAAGTTTTTTAAGTGGTCATACACCAATTCTATGGTAATAGTAGAAAGGCAATTACCATGCTCACCTTCTACTCTAACTGGCGTTGTTTTTCCCTTGGTCCGGTGAAGGACTGAGACGAGTTGCTGAGAAATGGGCCCACACTCCCATTTGTTTTCCTCCTGTTCCCTATGTACCCAAGACAGACTTTTTGTTGTTCTTGACTCCTGTTGCTAATCTATGTTTGGTCACTGTTTAGCCTGTCTTGTCTGTTCCCTGCAAATACGGGCCGTCATGGAATAGTCCTCCCTGAGGCCTGCCCCAAGCTTCCATTGTTTATAAGCCTCTTTCTTCTTTCTTAAGCAGAAAGAAACCATTGTTTATAAGCCTTTCTTCTTTCCTTCTCTTTATGATGGCTGCTGCTCTTCTTTTATTCTGTTTTGTGACTAGAAGCCTGTTTCTTTCTTCAATCAAGTTAACTGTAGCTGATCATAAGGAGGAATTGGAAAACTGTTTGGCAAAACAAGCATCTGTTAATAGTGACTGATTGTGGCTTTTACTTGCACATTCTTCCTTGCTGCTTTTCTTACTAGGAACTTAAAAATAGCTCTAGAGAAGGTTTAAAAGTCTCCAGAGACCTATGTGTAAGGGATGAGTCTTATTTTTCAGCCTGTTCTATCTATTCAGCCTGTCACTAGCCACTTCCATTACAGCGTATGCAAAAAATATACTATATTGACATTTTTCTCGGGGGGTGGGATTCATTTGTCCATTTAACTAAGTGGGGGGGTTTTTAAAACACATTATTGGATCATTTTGAACTTCAATTTAAAGTATCAACTGACATAAAACATTTTCAAATCCTGACTCAAAATTTCAAAACTATGCAGGACTCTAGTGATCCATTAAAATGTTGCAGACTGTTAGTTCATTGGGTTTCTTCTGAATTTATCCTTGTGTTAACTGAAGAAATTATCCAAGGTTCATCCAGAGAAAAATAAATGACAGCAAGGTAAAATATTCCATGATGTAGACCAGGCATCAGCAATATTTTCTCATGGTAGGCTGGAATGACCCAGCTCATGTCCGAGGTGGGCTGACACTAGGTTGGCTCTGCTGATTATTCCTGACACCAGCTGTAGCATGGCGCAAACAATGCTTCCCCCTTTTCCACTAAAGCCTCCGCTATCCAGTTGCAGCACAGCAAGGGCAAAGCCCATACCACCCAGCTGTGGTACAGTGCAGACACAGCCACTGAATGCCCACAGCTCCACAGGCTGTAGGTTGCCAACCCTTAGTGTAGTGAGTTTGGTATTTCAGCCCCCAGTAATTGAGACATTTTAATGTACTCCTTGCCATAGAGCTTCATCGACTTTCCACTGACTACAGTAGATGCCTTTGCACTGACTTCAGAATGAGTAGACACACCAAATTAGAAAATATGTAGTGAAATCATATTTTATCCCTGATGGCTTAACAAAATTCAGCCTTGGATTGCCAGAGTCCTGCATAGTTTCAGATCTATTCATAGTGCGTTTCTAACAGCTTTATGTAAGTTATCAATCCTGGAAAAAACTCCTTAAGCACACGTGTACATGTATAAATTTAAACATTTGATTTGTCACAGGCTTATGACACACTTAACTTCCTTTCCCAAACTGCTGAATGTTGCTATTAAAAACACCTGTCATTTTCCACCCTAGAGGTAGCTGCACTTCAAATGATAAATGGCATAAATAGTGTGCTATTAAACAGTAGTGAAGTGCTTTCAGTTGCTTCAAAAGCCAATTTCACAATTTTTATTTTGTTTACAGGTGCTATTGTTCAAAACATGTATAGGCAACCTCTGCTTAACATTGTTTCACTTAGTGCTATTTTGCTATAATGCATATTTAAAATTGATACCTGATTTCACTTAGCGCTCAACGAGTTTCATTATAAACACTCAAGGTCGCCATCTTGGGTCATTAAAAACAACTGCGGTCACCATCTTGGGTCATCGAATACTTTTGGTTTCACTTAACACTCATTTTTTTCAGGAACCAGTTAAGAGCGCTAAGCAGGGGTTGCCTATAACTAATAACTATAACAATATGATCCCTCTTCAAATGAGTCAGTTTCATGCATTTGCTAGGAATACTGGTAGTGATACCATCCCAAAATCAAGTATTCAAGTTTTGGAGTCAGGAATGGCATAATAAAAAGTGAGACTTCCTCCCCAGAAACCACTGCAGGTTTTGCACAGAATTCATGATTTGCTAACACAGAACGTTAAGAGCTTAGTGAATATTCCAGATATAACCCAAGCACCGTAGACATCTTCAGTAAAGATGCTGACTTCTTCAATATCAAATCTTAATATTTTCATTCAAGAAATCCACAGTAAATTGGGACACTAGAAAGAGAGATGTTGGTATTGTACCAGATGCTACAATTTTCCTCTTTATCATGTAGCTGTTACCACCAAACCATTACATCAGAAAAACTGCCTTTACCATAAAACCTGACCTAGTACAACTTGAAGCCCATTGGATTTTTCAAAAAAACCTCACACCATAGCAATACCAGGCCAATCTCCTATCACAACATTAATATATGAGAAGCACTGGCAGAAATACTCAAGTAGTAGGTAGGTGTCTTTAAAAGCTAAAGTTAGGAAACACAGGACACTTTTTGAAAATGTAAGTGGTAATGTATTAAAGATGAGCTGGAAAACTTACAAAATATTTCATTTCAGTTTGGTGATCTATAAGAAAAATGTTATGAAATAGCCCATTTATGAACTTCACTGTTGTCAATGGGGCTTGAGCCCCTTCAATTTTAGGGATCTCAGCCTAAGTCTGTTGGCTTCACCAGTGGGTCTGCATGTCACATGCATTCAAATATTTGAACAACATTCATAGATTCATAGATTCATAGATTAAGGGTCGGAAGGGACCTAGTAGATCTTCTAGCCCGACCCCCCGCCAGGGCGGGAGAACAACAAAAACCCCAAAAAGAGAAATGGGACTCAAACGAGTCCAGCTAGGTGGGCATCCAGCCTCTTCTTAAAGACCCCCAGGGTAGGGGCCAGCACCACTTCCCTTGGAAG
>NW_017728994.1:7076586-7079058 GCF_001723915.1 Gavialis gangeticus | reverse complement strand
GATCACCTCTTTGGCTCTACTCGAGATGCACCTGTGGATAACATAACAAAGACTAACCTGTAACAATAAGACATTCATTGTGATCCAGAACTTCAGTGATGAGTCGAGATACAATCAATTCTGGATTGATTAAAAAGCGAATTTCTTCCTGTACAAGTCCTGTACCAGTGACACCACCTCCAACAAAACGGTTTGCAAAATCAACCTAATAGGAAAAAAATGGCCCAGATGGTTACAGGATAGGCAAGCATCTTTACATCCTTTCTTTAATAGAGTAAATAGATGTGATCAATCATTCTGTTTGGCATTTACTTATTTAGCCACTAGCATTTAGAAATGCAACCAGTCATTCACATAGACTCAGATGAAATTCTTGCTTTTTTCCTTCTGAGCAGAATAAGCCTGGCAACATATTCTGAGGTGGGCATATTAAGAAGTTTGAGGCTGAAATTGATCATAAACCATCATACACATTTATATTTCATAAAATAAAATATTGTATACTCGAAATAATTTAAAAGGATATTTCAAATGTAATCAATTGTAAAAGAAAATATTTGCTGTTCCCATTTTTACATAGATTTATTACAATTTTCCCTGACATTCTTTAAGCAAACACTCTGCCATCAGCTGTACGTCTCGAAGCATTTGTAGCTCAGTAATGCTTTGGTACCAACAGTCCTGCTTTTAGCAAGATTCATTGTGAAGTATGACTGAAGAGACCTAATCACCATGAATATAGAGAGAAAGTGTGCCAGAAAGAGAAAGACTCTCAAAGTGTTGTAGGAGTAGCACACATTTCACATTTGGCAGACTGAGAATAATATACAGTGTATCAAAATTAACCAATTA
This sequence comes from Gavialis gangeticus, assembly GCF_001723915.1. NCBI lineage: Eukaryota > Metazoa > Chordata > Crocodylia > Gavialidae > Gavialis > Gavialis gangeticus. Next base: position 7,078,206 of record NW_017728994.1, on the reverse strand, counting down.
CACTAATAAACAAACAGATAAATCAATCAATCAATCAGGTCTACATTGTAAGTTAGGGTCCAGGATAAATTTATACACCAAAAGGAAGCTGTTTCATCCCAATCTTTCAAATTCAATTATGTTTTCCCCTGTCTCTATTTGGATGATCAGTTAAGACACTTGAGCCAAACTCAGAGGGTGGCAAAAAAGGAGAGGCAGACTGAATATACTGCCCTTGGACAACAAACTGGCATGATATGCCAAGCTCAAGTCTAGAATGATTTTTAATTTTGCTGGCAAGGCACTGAAACAACCAATCAGGATAATAAAGGAAATAAATCCCCATGAAACCCAAATGGAAATGCTAACAGACATTTAGTAGCTGAGGTGTTACTAAGTGTCTGAGGTATATAAAACAAAAAAAAAGTTCACACTGTCTAGTCAAGAGTTCTTCATATGAGCAGAGGGATTTACAGGGATTTGTACTGTTTATTGAGACTCAAAAATGACTAGAAGGAGGGAATATCACACCTCAGGAGATATTTATTCTTTTTGAGTTTAATGTAAATTCATATGGTACATAAAAGGAATGATAATTTCCTCCTTTCTCCTGGGGTTATAGGATGGGTGGCTAGGGAGAAGGAAGAAAAATTAATACTGTAGTGCAGTTTTTAAATTTATAATTTTTTCAATACAGGTTCAGTGGAGCGACACAGTGAGTTAAGCAAGACTTTCCTCACATAAAACTTCAGCAATCAGCTTACAATGATGTTTTCTCCTGCCACATATATGCCATACAGCAGGGCTGGTCCACCTGCAGCACATGCCACGAGCAGCCTCCATTTGTGACACATAGCAGATCAGGGAGGGGACAGGGGGAACAGAGGCAGAAAGAGCAAGAAGCAGAAAGCAAGGTAGCAGACTGGGTAGGGAAAGGGGATCAGAGTGACACTCGGAGAGTGTAGGGCTAATTTGTGGCATGCCTACCAACAAGTTAGCCCCCACTACCGTACAGAATCAAATCACTGGGTTCTTCAAGTTCACTCTCTCATCTGTTTCATTCAGTATCTAAGCAGAATTTTGACATCATTACTTACAATATTTTAGCTGCCTGACAACAGCTGGTTAATGTATTATTGTTACCGTATTTGTTCAAACATAAGATGAGGTGTTTTCTCCCCAAATCAGCATGAGGAAAAAAGCTCCTCGTCTTATATTTACATACAAGGAAACCTCATAAAACACACTGTCCATCATCAAACTGATGCCAAAAGCAACATGTGCTCAGTAATGGAAACCAACTGTGACGTTTATTTAAATGCAGCCAACACTGAGCACAACTACAGAACACATGGCCCACATTAGGCAATCATACTAATAACCCTTTTTTCTTTTTTTTTTTTTTTTCTTTTTTTGGAGGCGGAAGGGGGGGGGCTTAAAAAAAAAAGTGGGTGGGTGTTCTCTCCACACGGAACTGGCACCAGGCCTAGAGGTACTGCAATAGCAGGTCAGCACTGGGAGGCTGCTCCTTGCCATTGCACCCACAGGGGCTCCCATTTGCTGGGCCAGCCATGCCTCCAGCCCACAGGCGCTAGGAGCCCCAAGCAGCACCTCCCTCCCACCTGCCTGCCCAACCTCTGC
>NW_017728994.1:7076303-7076554 GCF_001723915.1 Gavialis gangeticus | reverse complement strand
CTGCATGGCAAGGATGCGCAGTGGCTCTCCCAGCCCAGGTCTATATGACAGACAGACGTGTCACACAGGATCATGCCTGAGGCACCCACCTGCGGGCTTAGCACCCTCTGCCAGAAGCTGGTCCCTTCTATGTCTGGATGCAGCCAGCAGCTGGGCTCTTGCCACACTCCTTCAGCTTTCTTGGCTGGGGGCTTGCCCCAGTGCTGCAGCTCTTAGCAGAGGGTGCTCAGGCCTCGGGTGGATCCCTCAGG
>NW_017728994.1:7064489-7076292 GCF_001723915.1 Gavialis gangeticus | reverse complement strand
GCTCAGGCCTCGGGTGGATCCCTCAGGCACTATCCTGCATGGCACATGGGTGCTTGCCAAGTGGTAGCTGCTGGAGCCCGGGGGGCGGGGTGGGGGGAAGGGGGCGGAGAGGAGAGGAGGCAGGAGGGAGGTGCCACACAGGGCTCCAGGTACCCGCAGGCTGAAGGCACCACCTGGGTGCAGCATGGCTGTTCCAGCAGGCGGCAGCCACTGCGGGTGCTGAGGCAGGAGTGCCTGGCTCCTTCCCTGGCCCTTGCAGCACCCAATGGCAGCCCCGCTGCTACACTTGTTCCTACTTAAGCCCTGCCAGTTCCACTGCACAACTTTGCTCAGATCTAGTCCCCCAGGTAACCACTAGTTACACCTCCCTGCAGCAGCCACGCCATGCTGCAGCCTGGATCCATGCCATGTCCCATACTGCCTCTGCTGGAACCATTCCCCCAACAGCAGGCAGCACTGAGCCAAGGGCCCTGCCACCCCATGCCGCTGCTGCTGGTGGTGCTGCCTTCTCACTCCCTCATACTTGCTGTGAGGAACATACTGTGGCCGTGGGGTTCAGTTCTGGCTGGTGGCAGAGTTCTCTGCAATCCTACATACGACCCTTGACCCCAGTTCCCTGTGATGCTCTGCCCCCTCTGTCATGGGACCACTTAACCCATGTCATTAGAGGAGGTCAAATAGGTCATTTTTTTAAAGTGATATTTACATCCCCAGTATCCTATGGCTTCAAATAAAACAATAGTGTTCCTTGGTACAAAGGACACATCCTGATCAATCTGTTTTAGCTGACTGGCTCCCAGACCAAAACAACTGTGCTGGCATCAGAAAGAGCTCTGTGAACTACTAAACTGGTCACCAGCTGGGGCACAGCAATTGCTTTTTTTTAAAAAAAATATAAAAAAACATGACAGTCTGTCAAGATCACAGTCTGTAAACTCTTCTCTTGTCAATCTGCAATCCATGCCCGAAGTGAAAGACCTGAACTGTCCAGGTTTTGTAATTTTTCTGTCAAATGGCATGGGGATAGGGTACAAATGTGCAAAACAAGGTGAGCTAGGGAATACCAACACTACTAAGCCTGTCAAAATGATCGGGGTTTTGTTTGTTTGTTTGTTTCTTTTACACAGCAGTGTCTCACTACTTAAAAGCAGCTCAGGGAGGTCCACATGAATAACTTCGTTAAATTCCCTGATCACTGAAATGATATAAATCCACGTTTGCCTTTGTTATAGACTCACCTGCAGCATACCATGTCCATTGCTTTCAATAGTGCCTTCATAGGTGATGTGTAGCCTGGACAGTTTTTTCTGAGATCTGTAATTCAATACAGTAGAGAGACAATGTTACTTTACAGGAAAGAGAAACAATTAATTACAGCAAACGTAAAAAAAAAAAAAAAAAAAAATCTCCATTATAAACATGTGCCAAAAACCCAAACAAAATTTCTAGCTGCGGCAACATAAATCCAAAGCAATTCCACTGACTTCAAAAGAACAACTTGTATGTTTTCCAGAGAAATATTCCAGATAAACAAAGTAACTGGGCACACCTACACATGTGCTTTAATGTGCATTAACCCATTTTAACGCGCATTAAGACGTCACAAAAACAACACACACTTTTGCTAATGTGCATTAAAACAAGCTAATGCACCATTTTCTAGTACCTTACAATGGAGGTACTAAATTGAATGCGCATTATTAAAAGCACATTAATGAACATATAGATGTGCCCACCAAGACCAGAATCTGGCACAATGAAACAAAAGACACATGAATTGGTGATACAGGTTATGAAAACAAAAAGGAACCCCAAAAACTTTGCATTGAACCTTCCATTTGATGATCTCCACTTCTTATGAAGAAAATTAATCCACCCTACTACCTCTGTGGCAAAACAGAAGTTAGTTTAGGTCAGGGGTGGGCAAAATACAGCCTGCGAGCTGCATCCAGCCCATAAGGCCATTCTATCTGGTCTCCGGGGCCCCTAAAAAATGTATTAAATTATTATTGATCTGCCTTTGGGTCCTGTCAAAAACAACAGGAACCGGGGCAGTGGGACCCAAGGGAAGCCCTGGAGGGCTCCCGCAACAGCAGGGCCCGCCCAGCCCTGCCCCCCCCAGCCAGAAGCCCCAGTAGGGGCTTCCAGCCTGGGACCACGTGGATGCACCGCGCCAGAACCTCAGGTAAGGGCAGGGGGGGGGCAGGGAAGGAGCACGGGGAAAAGCGGCCCGGGGAAAAGCGGCTCTTCCCCCACCCTGTAGCCAGCGCTCTGTGCTGCAGCCACTCACAGCCCATGTGGGGCTATCTTGAACAGGCACAGGCTGCAAGTGGCTGCAACACAGGGCGCTGGCCACAGGGCGGGGAGGGGCCACATTTCCCCCACGCTCCACACCAGCTTGTAACCCGCCCACGTAGCCAGCCTGGGCCTGGCACTGGCTCTGGGCTCACCCACTAGGGCTGTGCACCGCGGCAGCAGTTGTGGCCTCCCCACTTGCCGCACCAGGCAGTGTTTGCCACTGCCACCCTTAGGCTGCCCAGTGTGCGAGCTCCACGCAGGCAGCAGCAGCAAACACTGCCTGGTGCAGCAAGCAGGGGGGCTACTTTTCTCCACACCAAGCAGCTGCTGCTGCTGCACACAGCCCCAACGGGCAAGCCCAGAGCTGGCGCAGGGCCCAGGCTGGCAGTGGGGGTGGGTTACAAGCTGGTGCTCAGCACAGGAGAAAAGTGGCTTCTCGCCCGCCCTGTGCCTGGCGCCGCAGCCCTTCACAGCCCACCTGGGGCTGCCTGTGCCTGATCAAGGCAGCCCAACATGGGCTGCAAGTGGCTGCAGCACAGAGCGCAAGCCACGGGGTTTTCCCTTGCGCTCAGCACCAGCTCCTTCCCTGCCAGCAAACAGGGTGTCGGGGCTGCATGCTGCACCCCCCCGCCTGTACCGCAGGGCTGGGCGGGGCACTGGGAGTGAATGGGTGTGGGAGCACGAGGCCTGCACCGATGTTGACAGGGCCCAGAGCAGGGTGGCAGAAGCATGGGGTCCCAGTTGGCAGGGGCTCTAGGGAGGAAGGCCAACTCCCTTCTCTCCTTGCTGGTGCAGTCCAGCCTGGCTCCACAGACCCCTGCCAGCCTACACTCCGCTTTGGGCCCCACTAGTGCTGGCTCTGGGACATTGGTCCCAAGACACTGGTCCCAAGATGGTGACCGGGGCCAGGGTACCTGTCAAGGGGCGGGGCTACCCATGCGGCCCTCGACAGCTTGCCAAAACTGGCTAAGTGGCCCCCCACCTGAAATAATTGCCTGCCCCTGGTTTAGGTGCCCAAAGTTAAATAGCAAGTAAACAACAGAGTTGGAAACAGAATTCAGATATTCAAGGCTTTCAATCCCTTGCTTTGTCCACTATATTCACTGTACAGGTCTGTAACTAAATCCTCAGTACATAACGGATAGACATAAGCTCTGTTTCCCCGATGTATTATTCTACGAATGGAGACACAGGAGGGAAAGTGCCTGTGGGAAGGCAGAATTCCATGCCAGTGTGCCACATAAACTGTACCTTGAGGAAAATGTGTTATGCTTGCTTTGCCTACTGCAGTGGTGCTCAAGCTCAGCAGACTCAAGGCACCCCTCAGAGTCCTGCAACACCCAGATTGATAAGCATTGCTTTACTGTCAGTTATTTGCTCTAGCTTGCTAAAGATTTGCTCACTCTGAAAAATCTTGCTGTTCGTGTAATTTTATTTCTGGGTGTACCCTTTAGCTTGCAATGTACTCTTGCTCTTGGTTTTTATAAAATTGGCCTTATTTCAATCAAAACAATAAATAATTTCCATGTAGAATGGAAAAAAGAAATGTGTTTTATTTTATTAGGACACCACCCAAGTTAAAGTCAGACTAATTCTGTTAATTCCACCATGTAAGATGTTATCAATACATTTAATCACAGTATAATCACATTTAAAAAAAGAGACCAAAAAAGTAATTTAAATTTGGCTGCATTAAACATTCAGCGATTTATTTCCTGCCTAAACCTAAATCGATCTCTTCTATTTAAGCAAAAAGAAAACATTAAGAAAAAAGAAAACAATACTTTCTATATAAGAAATTATTACACAAGACTGAAGTACATTCATGTTCACGAAGACTTATGTTGTTCATTTAGTTGGACATGAAAATAGTTTCACTTTTCAGTTAAGAAAAAATATGCACTCTCAAGTCCCATGAAACTTAATGGGAAATCTCTCTATACCCTCAAATCAACAGCATTCAGTAACATACATGCATTTCATATTGATAAGTAGTAGGTGGGTATATTACTCAGCTAAAACAATAAGGCACTAAGTTAAGATTTTTTGACAAAATTATCAGCATATGCAATATTTTGCCAGATTTGTTTTAAAATATTGTTTCTCAGGGCCATATGCGCTCATGTGCCCACTGGCAACGCTCACTAAAATTAACGGAGCTACCCTGATTCACACCAGCAGGAGATATGGCCCAAGAGATATACTGTACATTCAGTTTAAAAAAAAATACAACTGAATGTAAGACAACAAAGCTGCACGTACTCTGCCATTAATAATCATACAAGAATTTACTTACCATGACATGTAAAAGTAATTTTTTTTTGAAGTGTGCTTTCCACACCAAAAGCTCTTTTCTGCTAAGCACACATATATCTTGATTTACTTCTCTAATTTACAAATTATAGTGAACTCTAGTTAATTTGTGGAATTCCAATTGGAATACAAATAATGGTGAAATTAAAACACTGGTGAACTGTTCAGTATCAACCAGTAACTGAGGGTAGGTGGAAGGTGCACTGGGAGGGAATCTAAACAATGGGAAAATTTAACCAGAGTGGCAAACTTTCCAATAAGCAAATTTACCAGAGCCTACTGAAATGACACTGAGGATTTTCTCATCTTTTTCTGCATAGAGGCTTAATTCCCTTCCCCTGTCCCTTCACAGTCTCCTGCAGTAATCATCACGTTTACCTTGAAATCATACAACTAAGTTAACTGAGAGCTTTTCCTCACAAAGCACTGTATCACCATCATCTCCAAAAATCAATCTCTTTGCAAAAGGAGAACAAAATTGTTCAAGCAGTGAGTGACAAGGGAAGGCAATGTCAGCTCCTACCCTAACTGCTTTCAATAGGATTACTTTCTAAAAATCTGTAGCAGCCCCTTTAGAGTTTCAGTAGCCATTTATCATGCTGTAACCATAACATAGCTGAAAACTGACAAGACTACCAAAAAAAAAAAATCTATTTCATGCCATTTACAAAATACAGTGTCAAATTTCTCATTTTGTGTCTAGCATGTGTGTGTGCCTTTTAAGGTTAATATGAATTAGTAGTAAGTAAATGAGAAGTGAGTGTACACACCCTGGTTTTATTTTTTGTACATTTTAAGACTAGGGTTTATAACTATTACAGTAATTTATGAAGCCTTTGTTTTTAAAGCACTAACCAAAATCTGCCTAGGAAACCCACAACAGAGAATACCAAGTCTATGAATTGCCATTTAGATTTTTTTTTTTTTTTAATAGAAAAGTCCTAGAACTAAATCATTCAGGGTTATACAACCAATGCTATGTTTCCCCCAACAGCCCCCACTTCCACCACCAGAAGTAGGCTTAAACCTAAAAATGCATATGTTCTACACATGCAGGCATTATTTTATTCAAACTGTTTGACAAAATTGATAGCCCAGTCGAACACTGTTTTCCATACTGACTGTCAACTGTACTGCATTAGAATTCCTGTCACAAGTATTATTTCAAAAATTTGTTTAGATCAGGAACAACTCAGCAAAATGAAACAACCACTAGAGATGCAATTGATGGGTGCACATCAAATTTGCTTTTATATATATATATATTTTTTTTTTTTTTTTTACAAATTTTGGCAATTAGAAGTTGAAAATTTTGTTCTATAGAAGACTGAAAACTGCCTGAACATTAATGTTGTAATCTGGAAAACTCCCATAACTGAAGAGAAGGAAAAAATCCCAAATTACTTCTGGCCGCTGTAAAACCAATTTTCCCCCAAATTCAATTAATAAAAATCATAATTAAAAGCCCCACACAAAGTGTTCCTCTTTGTAATGATTAAGGGCCGAATCCAATTCTCAATAAAGTCACTGGGAGTCTATGGCTTTAATGGAAGTTAGACAAAGCTAAATAAAACAATTTCTCATAGTGAAATGTGTTTGACTTACCTTTCCCAATCTGGAAACTCTTGGAGACTCTGCCTTGTAAATGTCACCAATCCAGTGGGTTCTATAAGCAAATCACACCCAGATAAATACATATTATCCACTGGAAGCCTCAAGTTCTAAAAAGTTACCATTTAAAATTATTCATGAATAAAAGTTACACAGATGTGATTCTTATCTGGAAATATTGTAAACCATTGCAAAATAAAAGAATATCAAATTTTCCTCAAGACTAAATTTGATTCTTACCACCAGCACCAGTACTCAAAATGGAAAAGTGCGACAGAATGAAAATTTCACTTTCTATTCTACCTTCATTTTATATTTGTTAAACAACTAAGAAAAACAGTGTGGGCGTAGTTATATAAGCCGATTCCTAATTTGAGTGTTATTTTTCTTTTTAAGTTTCATACCGAAAAAGGAAAGCACATACAATATTTACTGAAAAACTATCTAAGCTTTAAGCATCACTAGAGCAGAATGTGCTGCCATTTGTAACAATAAGGCTTCAGATGGAATATGGTCCACTGTTCTAAGTCATCAGGTCAGGAGGGTGTTCATAAAAAGTACTCAGCTTGTGGCTGGATGGAAAGGTTGTAGAAGCAACGGACAGTTTAACATTTAAGCTCCTCTGGCTGATTAAAAAGATGCTGTGCTCATAAATTCGAAAGACAGCTGCCGTGGAGCGTATAACAGACAAAAATGGAAAGACTTAACCCTCAAGAGAAAAAAAAGAAGTCATTTGGAGTAAGGTCTTGCAGGACAACATTTCTAATTATGTGGTTTTCTTTTATTTTCTTCCAATAAAATTCAATTGCAAGAGAAGCAACAGCAAAAAAAGTTTAAGTATTACTAAGAGCCATTTTTTTTATTCAGAGCATTCTTTGTACAGAATAAGATACAGGATCCCTGTTACTCCTGTGGAAAAAACTTTGATAGACTGAGCGATATCAGAGACAATATAGTAGGACCACATTTATAAAAAATATCCTTTGGGACTATTTTATTCCCTCAGAAATTTTTCACTTTCTCTGCTACAGTCAATATATAACTACTTTTATAATGAATTTGCATTATTAGTTGCCAAAAATAATGTTGAAAGGTAAAAACCATAGCTCAAAGTGTCTGAAGAAAATGATCCATCTTCCAGGAAGTTTTAAATACTCCTACAACTTAAAAAAAGTCTTAGAAAGTTTGTTCGTTTTTTCTTTTAGAAGATGTACCTCGTATTAATGAAATATTTCCCCACAAGAGCAAGACGATGTTTGACAAATTAAGTATTCACCCCTGAGTACAAAACTTTTGGTTTATGTGGGCTCTGAAGTATTCCCTTACAAGGAACAAAATTAGCATTTATTATAAAATAGTTAGGGAATATAATATGTACACTAATTTCTAGGCCTATTTCTAGCCTTATTAATTCATACTGAAAAACACAGAGGAAGGTCTTTTTGAAAGTACAACAAAGTACTAATTCAAGAATTTCAATTATTAATTTGAAATGATAATATTAAAATTCAATATACCCATTTTACAACATGCAATCTCAGCTGCTTTCATATGCACAAAGGTACAGGGCAGCTGCATTTAGAACAAGAAGGTTGTAGAAAATCAGTTTGCAAGAAGACATTTTTATTTAAGTGTAAAAATGTAGTAAGGTACATGCATCTAAGTCAGATGCATGGATGACACTTCTTTGGTGAATATAGGTGAATGATTTCTACTGACATTAATAAGAGTTTGATGGCTAGAACAAAAGGTAGAATGGAACAACGATAGCACCAAAATGAGATTGTGTCAAGCAAAATAGGAATTTTTTAACCAAATATTCAAGGCATTTATAAAAGATACTAGCCAATTGCCTGTCAAGAATGGTGTGTTACCATCTAATGCCCCATGCTGCTGCTGTTCTGCCTCTTCAGGAAGCTGGGTGGGAGAGCTGAGGCCAGCGCTGCAGGCCCCCCACCCCCTGTCCAGTCCTCGGTGCCGCTTGCAGGGAGCTGGGTGGGGGAGCAGAGGCCAGCACTGCTGGTCCCGGCTCCCCCAGCCCCTGTCCAGCCCTCGGCATGGTTTTGGAATTGTGGCAGTGCTCCCGCATGCTTGGAGCACTCTGATTGGCTGTTACCATCAACCAATCAGAGCGCAAATAAAGTGTTAGGGACGGACAGACTTAGGTTTTATAATATTAGAACTGTATTGTACCTGGACAGCTTTAAGATGACTTCAAGAAAAGATGCACACACAAATTTCTGATATGTATGGAGTTAATCATGAAGGAAAATGCAATTTCAATGTGTGAAGAAAAATATTTTCTAAAACAGACCTTTAAGAACAGAAAAATTTTGCATACAAATGGAGTATGTTAGCCTCATCAAATCATTAATCATCACACCAAAAGGATAGATATACATAACTAGGGCCAGTCTTAAATCCTGGGACCAGCTTGCTAGTACCATGGCCCAAACATGGTGGAGTTCCAGATTTCCATGCCCAAATTGTGGTGTGCCCCCACCCCACCATTGGCAGAGGGGGCAGGTTTAGGGCTAGGTTTAGTTGCACCAGGCAGGAAAACTGTGGTGCAGGGAGTTGGGGGCACTTGGAGGCTGCCTTGAAAGACAGCCCTGGCATTGGGGAAGGGAGGAGAGGAGCTATTTGGTCCTCCACACGTGTTCCCTCCCCCCACCCTCAATGCCCCTATTTTCCATGATATGGCTAATTGCTGAGGAAGTCCCCAGCAAGCACCTATATTCTGGTATTTCATCGCAAATAGCATTTTTTGTGAAAACACTTAATTTAATAATTTTCATGAAAAATGCAAAATCACAATTGTACAGAAAATATAATGAGGAAAAAATGATACAACAAAGGGTCATATTTTCAATGATACAACAAAGGGTCATATTTTCAATGTCTCACTTTCTGTGCTAAAAATATCCATCACAATTTTGTACTACCATTACTTTTTTTTTTTGCATTTGATACATATTCTTCATACGTGTCTGCTTTCTAACCAATGAAACTACACTTTTCATAGCACTAAAAAAAGATCTAGTGAAGTAATGAGAGGATTTACTTTTTTCCGTGACTCTTCTAAAGTAGCAGAAAAGGGTTTTAAGTTTCTCAGGTTTTCTGGGAGACCGTCCTTCAAACAACCTGAATAATAATAATAATAAAAAAAAAAAAAAAGATATAAAAGCTGTTAAAGAAATGTCAGTGGCACACTAACTTTTAGTAACACCAATCTGATCAGACTTGAAAATAACAGGAATAAATTTCAATTAATAGTTGTTATGCACTTTGATTGAAAACAATTTCAGCTTCATAAAACTCAGGCTGTGAAGAGGGGCAGGATGAAGAGAAGAAAGTCTCCCAAAGAAACCCATTGTTACACTGTAAGCCTGCCACGCATCTTTGGTTGAGAATCACATTGGTCTAACACAACTACAATCTGAACTGAAACAGACAGAACTCAATGAGCCAGTGGGACTTTTCTAGTTTTATGTTCCTATAGTCCTAATTTTTTTATTTCCAAGTTGAAGTACCGAAGTAGAGAATGGCAAGAAAAGTTTGCGCTGTTATTGCTCTTAATTTTTTTTTTCATTTCAAAATCTTACATTAATTTAATGTGTATCAAATTCTCAGGATTGACAGCTTTGGAAACTAGAAACTATCCATAGAAGAGGTGTGTACCAAGGACCAAGAATGAAAGGTCTCCCACATTTTGTTACTTTTGGCTTGAAAATGGTATTTAAAGGTCTGTTTTTTGGGGGAACTCGACTGGATTGGAATCAGTTACCTAGAAGTAAAAATCTCCAACTCTAATACTCCAAACTTTCTAAACACCACTCAAAGAACTTATCCAGCTACATGTTGGCAATTCATTTTGGGCTGAAAATAATTTAACTATATTACTCCTCATAAATTTGATTGCATGAGAAAGACACTCCTAGTCATACTTCAATATAAAAAAAGGCAATGACAGAGAATCTCACAAACCCCATTTTAAATTTAACAGGGGTCTACTGACATTCAGAAACTCATTTGTAAAAATCTAAGTATTAAAGGGAAACTTCTGTATGTTTAGCTTTAAGTTAACAGCTTCTTTTAAAATGTTAACTAAAATATTTTTTTTTTTTACTGAATCATCCACCTTCCAGTAACCTGCACTTGTATTGCTTAATTTGGTTTCCTACAAAATGACACAGCACGGTTATTGGTAAGATGTAATGGAATTTGTCTGGAGGGAAAAATAGTTTCCAAAGCCCCTGCAATATGCCTCAAGTAATATGTTCACTAAAAGATGTCTGATACAGTAGAAATCCTTGGGGTTTAAATCTATTTTCGAAAAACATTTTTGAAGTGTAGCAAAGTTAACTTAGAAAGAAGTGACAATGTTATTCATCTGTTTCTATATACCACAAAGGCAACTTGACTTTAAAAGCAAAACGCCTTCAGGTGAAGCAGGCTTTGTAGAAAAGAAATGGATTACATTTTTTTCATATTAATAAACAACACATAAAAACAACCAAAAAAACCCCCAGGCTTTCACAAAAACTTATGTGAAGAAGCAATATTAGACACTGAACGAATTAATATTACCTCTTTTTCAGTTCAGGACATTAATTAGAAAAAGACAAAAGAAGTCTCTAAACCTATTTTACTGTATAGTCACTTTAAAAAGTAGTTAACTACAGGTGTTAACGAAGTGCAGTGTTTACAGAGCCAAAAAAGAAATTAAGTAAAATAGGTGCAAATTAAACCAAACTAAATTAGGTCCAAGAGAAAGGTTTTTGTCAGAAAGAAAAAGAGAAAAAGTATAAAAAAGGAAAATAACTAAAATTAAACTAAAAAGGAAAATTTACTTGTGACATTTTATTTACTGTTTATTTTTAAGTGTACCCTCCATGTGGTTAAATTTATACAGAGTTAAAAATACACTCACTAGCTTATTGTCTCTTTAAATTAAGCAAGATTTTAGTTTAGATCTTGAATCCTTCTCAATCTCTGCCAAATCTCTAGTGGAAGGCTGTCTATGTAGAAAGACAGCATATGATTTGGTATAATAGGTAGTTTGTGTTCTGGAAAAGACCAAGACTTCAATAGCAAAGATTGGGAAAATTAAGACAAAATCAAGCACAAAGGTGAAGCAAAGATAAATTGCTTCTTTCTTTTTTGGTTATTCTAACAGAAGAGCCTTCCCTGGTTAGGAAATTTATGCAAATACATTTTCGAAAGTGTTGTCCCCCTTTGCTCCCATTGAAGCTATTTCTACCTCCACTTATTTCAATTGGAAAAAAAGTTAAGATTAATAACGAGCATTTCTGAAGACTCGCTCATAACTAACCACAGGTAAAAACCTTAGAGAGGCATAAAGAATCATAAAATCATAGAAAATTAGGGTTGGAAGGGTCTTCAGGCAGTCATCTAGCCCAACCCCCTGCTCAAAACAGGACCGTCCTCAACTGTATCATCCCAGCCAAGGTTTTGTCTAGCCAGGTTTTAAAAACCTCTAAGGATTCCACCACCTCTCTGGGTAACCCGTTTCAGTGCTTCACTACCCTCCGAGTGAGAAAGTTCTTCCTAACATCCA
>NW_017728994.1:7060851-7064375 GCF_001723915.1 Gavialis gangeticus | reverse complement strand
ATGTGCAACTTGAGATCATTGCTCCTTGTTCTGTCATCTGCCACCACTTAGAAAAGTCTAGCTCCGTCCTCTTTGCAACCACCCTTCAGGCAGTTGAAGGCTGCTATTAAAATCCCCCCTCAGTCTTCTCTTCTCCAGACTAAATGGACACATGGCCCAATGCATTCTGATTAGCAATGAGTCTGCTGGAGTGGAGGGGGGAGCTTCAGCCCCATGGCTTGTGTCCCTTGTGTGGAACTCCGGCAGCAGCTCCTGGACTGAAGCCTCTCACTCTAGCACCTTCTGCCTTCCAAGGCATCCGAGAGCTGAAGCTGGAGCTCCACGCATGGAACAGAAGCTTCCCCACCCCAGCAGCGCAGCGTGGCAGACTGCAGCCCTGGGTGCTGCACAAGGCAGAGGGCATAGCAGTGGCAGCTGTCAGACTCGGGGCCCACCGCCACCTCCAAGCTGGCCCCGGAAGCTCCCCTCCCTACCCCCTCAGGGGCCACGCCATCCTGCTGTAGAAATTTATTAACAAGATCATAAATAATAGTGTAGCAGTTAACTTCTACAGCAGACTCAGTCTCCAAAGACAGGCTAATAAGACTCTGCAATGACCGAATCCTATTCACTTTGAAGTCTGAAGTAAGTTTCCTCCCTATTAGTTACCATTTCAAAACAAACATGTAGCCAAAAACCAGTTTTAAAACAATTAAGAATTTTCTCACACTGACCTGATATCTCTTTTTCTTACACAATGGAAAATTCCCACCTGCGCGTGCATCTTGTCTGTAAACTATAAATCACCTCTAACAGTTTTATTCAGGGCCTCTGAGTTCGCTCAGGGTGCCCAGCATGCTGAAAAAATTTTAAGATTGACAGCGACTCTGTCTCTTTGGGAACAGCTCCGCAAGGGGTCACGAACTCCTCAACACTGCAACTGCTGCAGCAAGAGGGAGTGGGGGTGCCTGGCAGACCCGGCTCAGGTCCCTGCTGGTGGGACAGGAAGTGGGGAATGAAACCCCTCTTTGGCCAGATGCCCAACCCCACATGATCCTGCTCCAGCTGGGGAGCAGAGGGGCGGCCCCTGCTGGGCTGGAGCTGAGCAACCAGCCCAAAGACCATGCAGGGATGCTGGGGGACTCTGGTTTAAATTAAATCAGGAACTGGTCTGGGATAGACATTGAATAAACTGGTTTGAGCCAAGTCAATTAAGTCTGATATTACATTTAACCAGGTTTACCTGAAACTGGTTTCGGTCATTTTGAAACTGGTTTATGCGCCTGAAAATCTGTTCTGTTACAGGTTTAAACCAGTTTCTGATCACTTAAACCAGTTAACATAATGTCTGTCCCTAGCCATGGAGTTTCCTGCTGCACGTTTGCAGATGTGTGCCCTAGGTCAGAGCCAGGTGCCTAGGGCTGTCGTCCTCCAGGATCTGGCCCCAGAAGTCTCAGTGTGGTAGACCAATTCTGTGGGACACAGGCCCTGGGTGATATCTGTACCTGCCAATCAACTGAATCAGCTGTGCCAGGACGCATCCCAACACAGCTGATCCCTCAACAAAAGTATTTGTTAGTAGCCTAAAAAAATAGGTTGTATGAGGGCACGATGCAAACATTAACCAGGGGTGCACCAATAAAGAATTACTTGGCAGATACCAATAGCTGATGATTAACCAACCATATCAGCCTATGCCAACCCGATAACTGATATTTAGTAATAGTGCAAGGCATTTTAAACTACTGACATAAATAAACCCTTTTTTACTTAGAGCTCTGCAGAGCAACTCAAAACATCGCATCAAGCAACCCATGGACTAGGAGCTGCCTCCTGTCTGCTCCTGCCCTTGAGGAAGAAAGCAATAGTCACCTTATTCCCATACATGTTGCTCTCTTGCCTATGGCTCCTACCTGCAGCCCCGCTGCCCACACAGCCTCTGCTGCTATCCTGGGCGGGCAGGGCAGATCTTCGCAGAGACTGTGGTGCCAGGCACAGTTAGAGCCCCAAAGCATGTTGCTGCCTCAGTGCTGGCAGGCCCCATGCAGCTGAGCTTCTATGGCCGCCAGGGAGAAGCTGCTTTTGCGAAGGCACCCAGTGACCAGCTGAGTGCAATGTCCCTCATGCAGTGCCTTACCCGGCCCACATGCAGCCCAGTGTGTCCACAGCAGCCCCAGGACTCAGGCCCCTGCTGCAAGTGCTGCATTGTCATGGCAGCAGCTGTAGCATCAGAAGCTGGTAACGCTCCTTTTGTTGCTGAGCAGGGCACTTTGACTGCCCCCTGGTGCCCCCTCTCCCTCCTTGCCGGGACCTGTAGTTTGCCGCAGGCTTGGGCAGACGGCAGTTGCAGAGACTGAACGACACTTGCCAGGGTGCTCTGGGCACACTGTAATTATCAACTACAATGATCAAAAAAGGCTGGTAGCTGGTAATGTCATTTCTCCCTTTATCAATGCCAATCTGATAGCCAACCAATATATAGGTGCACCCCTGTTATTAACTGAAATCATTCTTCAGCGCCAGAAGACAAGATCACAAAAAAAAATTCTGAATAGAATGCAGATAATCAACTTCTTGATAGGGCAATCCAAAGAAAAAAGCATGAATTCAAATTTTAAGAATTCATCCAATAAAGCGCACTGCAAATCAAACACCAAGCACTACAAGACACATTTTAAATTCAAGTAATTGATAAATTACTTGCAACTACATATTGTAAGCCACTTCTGGTATGTACAAGATATTCTGTCTAACAGCTGTACAGCTGCTTCAATTTAGTAGAGAGACAGATGCAAAAAGCTCACAGAGCTGACCATGGAGGTAATGCCAAATTTATCTCTGACCTTCTGATTTCTAAGCAAATGTAGTAGCAACACTAATCAAATTCCAGACCTTTAAATAGATATTGAGGTATTCTGAGGAACCAAGGAAGAAGCTAAAGAAAAGGTCAGAGATATTTAACACAAGCAAGTAGATTTGTGTGTGCAATACATAAAATACATTTAATTAATATCAGCTGCCAAATGTTCTTTCCAATTTAATCTTCAACTGTTTTAACATATTTGTCTTGAATATAAATCCTATACTTGGTACATCAAAAATCATATAAAAACCATGTAAGACATTAGTATATTGGAGCATAACAGAAAATATGCAATCTGATGGACAATACACACAGGCATGATGATAGCTGTTGGGAGTATTTTACAAAATTTCACTATTAAATGATGGGAGAAAGATCAAATCAGTCTTCTTCTAATTTTTTTCCCTAAAACAGTGATTCTACACTGGAAAATATTATCAAGGTGATTACAAGTTTCCAGTTTTTTAATTACTTATACATACGTTTTCCTGATTTTACAATGTATATACCCTAGTTGACAGGTCAACAAACAGCAGCACCAATTCAAAATGCACTTGTGAATATTGTTTAAGTTATTTCCCAAATGCCTCAACTTGGGCTGCATACAGATATTTGGGGAGGTTAGATGGCATTTAAAATAGCCAACCAATCTAAGGTAAGTCAAGATGGGTGGGGCAATCAG